>NC_041384.1:42474756-42476091 GCF_002162155.2 Triticum dicoccoides | reverse complement strand
ATTGGCGAGAAAATAAGGCGGGAACGGATTGGCGGGAAAATAAGACGGGAAGGGATTGGCGGGGAGGGGTTGGCAAGAAACGGGTGGCGGAAACATATGGCGGGAAGGGGTGGGCGGGAAACGGGTGGCGACAAAATACATTTCAGCATGAGCCATGCAACTTCGGCCTAGGGTTGACCAAAAAGTGACTTTTCGGCCTAGACTTGACCAAAAAGTCTATTTCGGCCTAGAGTTGACCAAAAAATGCTACTTCGGCCTAACTGTGACCGAAAAGTACTACTTCGGCCTAACTATGGCCGAAAAGTACTACTTCGGCCAAACTGTGGCCAAAAAGTACTACTTCGGCCAAAGAATGGCCGACGGGCTACTAGTTTTGGTTTTTTTGCATTACGTCCTATAGTTTCCGAAATTGCTACAAAAAATAACATAGTTTTGAAAAAAAATCCAAAAAAAAGAAGTTTCTATTACTCTTACAACCAGTCACTCTCATTGCTCGGGGTGCCGAAATTACCATCTTCATTATGTATACCTTACTTTGGTTGTCCTTGCCAGAAGTGAGCAAAGTAGGGCACGCCGAGCTCAGGCTGCAGGACAACCTTAACATGTACAAAAAAACCGCTCTCACCACAGGCGATCAAGACGTTGCATCCTTCTGCATCTGTCCATGGATCGGAGGGGGGAAGTCCGCGCACACGGATGCGGGAGGCGACCATCCAAAGCTATTCGCATCAAGCATAGTTTGAATAAACCAAACGAATTACATGCAAACTGGACGATTTTCATACGAACCAAACAAAATTCATTACATTTCAAACAATTTTCCTTAAGGAAAAAGGGGTCGGACCTAAACCTAGCTTACAACAGTGTTTGTCGTCCAAGTCCTTGTTCTTCCTGCGAATGCTTCCACCATCTGTTGTCTCCATGAATGGTGGCAATAACACCCACGAAGTGAAGGTATGGTCGCCAGCGAGGAAGAGTAGAACATGAGAGACGGACCAACCCAGTTGGGACACAATGCTCTATCGCTCCCGTGCCATACTCATCCTCATCGGAGTTCACGACCTATCCGTGGTCGATGGACGTGGGGCCCACGATGGAAGTGGAAGGGCCGGCACTCTCGTCGCCAGCGTGGCCAAACACTACTAGGGAAAACGCTAGCAGTAGCGCGGGTTTTGAGGCTATTAGCAGCGCGGTCTGCCGCGCTACTATTACGACGCTACAGCTAACTATTAGTAGTAGCGCGGTCTGTATCTGCGCTACTACTATTGACTATATCAGCAGCGCTTTTCCGGAACGCGCTACTATTAATTAGCTGTAGCGGTTTCCTAGCCCCGC
>NC_041384.1:42472188-42474434 GCF_002162155.2 Triticum dicoccoides | reverse complement strand
CAGATACTAGGTACTACTATATATCAATTTCAAGCATTATAGGTAGTAGGTAGTACTCCCTCCGTTCCAAATTACTCGTCGTGGTTTTAGTTCAAACTTGAACTAAAACCACGACGAGTAATTTGGAACGGAGGGAGTACTAGATAACAATTTCATATATAGTCAACATGCATCCTCAAGCAGTATTAGGTGATATCGACGACGATCATCACATGTAGTTCTAGATGATATCGATGACAATCATCATATGTAGTTCTACATGATATCGACGATGATCATCATATGTAGTTCTAGATGATATAGCCACACACACATATGTAGTTCTAGATGATATCGACGACGATCATCATCCTCAAGCCTGGGCGGTGGGTGTTCCTGATAGTAATTAGGATGGCCTGTCCAACATGAAGATTCTTGCCAACGAGGAATCTCTTCCACCCAATTGAGTTTAAGTGTGTGCGACCGTCCGTGTCCATGCGGTAAGTACAGGTGGTGACGGAGCCCTTTGCGGTAAGGCATAGTCCAGCTGAGCCTTCTTCATCAGGCCCGATACCACAACTCACAGATAAGTTCTTTGACAATTTTTGAATAAGAAAAACATATCAATTAATAAATAGTCTCGCACATACTCTTGCAAATATATTTCTATTAAGTATAAATTTCTACACTATCAAAAGACACAGTACTACACATTTGTACTAATTAAGCATGAATTCTACTAATAAGTATACATGGATTATCTACACTATTAATAATTCCTTAGATTCTATACTAATAAGCATGTGATCAGACTCTACACTAAAGCATATCATCGACTAGATTCCACACATCATATCATTGTACTCTACACTAAGCATATCATCGGATTCACTAAGCATATCATCGGATTCACTAAGCATACATCGGATAATTTGCATTTGTAAGTATAACAATAAAGCATATATATATTATCAAATTACTACAATCAGTATAACATACCATTTCATGCCGATCGACCATTGTACTTGTCAGGCGGGTCACGAATGGCACCCCGACAAAGTCATCACGTGGTGGAATTATGTCCCATAGGTTGCACACCTCCTCCTCGCTCAGCCTCATTCTTTGAGCTACGATGGCTTCATGAAGTGGGTTCTCATCATCTTCATCAAGTGGATCCTCATTATCTTCATCATCTTCGCCATCTTCATCATCTTCGTCATCCTCATCATCTTCGTCATCCTCATCATCTTCGTCATCTTCATCATCTTCCACCAGGTTGATATAAATGACAGCCAGCTTGGATCTTTCTGCTCTGAAGGAGAAGCTGGTCAACTCACCACCAGGAAGACGCATGCGGGCGAGGAAACGGCCCCATCCATCTCCTCCAATCTGTGACATATTGCATCCTTTCTCGACCTTCATAGTGTACGCCCCCCTTCCCAGGAGCCTCAAATGTCACAGTGTCTCCTGTCAGCTTGTTGAATTTCAACATCACATTGCATGGGACGATCTGTGTAAAAAAAGCAAAATGACACAATGCAGTAATGCCAACACTAAAAGTAAAATAGTTGTTACATTTCATATAATTTCTTACCGCCGCATGATGAACACTCGGTTGGAAGTAGATGCCGAACAGCTTGCCAGTTGCAAGGCTGCTGGCGCACATTGACTTGCACAATCGACATGGTGGTGGTGGTGGTGGCGCCATTTTCCTAAAGCAATATGAGCAAGGATTAACGATCCACTTCATAGGAAAGAAAAATAATTGTTAAATCAAAATGTTCTATAAATCAACTAGCCTATTAAATCAACTTGCCTACTAAATCAACTAAATCAAAATGTTCTATAAATCAACTAAATCAACTGGCCTATTAAATCAACTTGCCTACTAAATCAAAATGTTCTATAAATCAACTAAATCAACTGGCCTATTAAATCAAATAAATCAAAATGTTCTAAATCAACTAAATCAACTAGCCTACTAAATCATATGAACTAAATCAAAATGTTGCATATGAACTAGCCTACTAAATCAAAATGTAGCAGGAAGGAGGGGTTGTGGATGGAGGAGGGAGGAGGGAGAAGGAGGGGTGACTGGAGGAGGGAGGAGAGAGTTGGACGGAGGAGGAAGGGCGGAGCAAGGAGGGGCCGGCCAGCGGCGAGTCGAGGGAGGACGGAGGAGGAGGGCGGTACCGAGTCCAGCGAGGAGGAGGAGTTGATGGCGGCGCAAAGGGAAGAGGGGTATGCGACGGCGGCCGGCGGGGGAG
>NC_041384.1:42466732-42471889 GCF_002162155.2 Triticum dicoccoides | reverse complement strand
GGGTTGGGGTTGAAGGGGAGATGGAGTGAGTGTGGATCGGATAGATGAGAGCGTGGGGGTGGGAGATAGCTAGTTTTAGCAGTAGCGCTCTAAAGGTAAAGGTGCTACTCATAAACTACCTAGCAGTAGCGCGCTCCGAATTAACGCGCTGCTGCTAGAACTAGCTTCGCGGCGGGGTCGTGGGAATTATAGCAGTTGCTCAGCTTAGAGGAGGCGCGCTACTGCTACGTTAATTTCAGCAGCGAGTATTGCCGGAGCGCACTACTGCTACATTGCAGCAGCGCGTTAATTTAAAACTCGTTGCTAGTAAGATCCTGTGTATAAGCTTTTCCCTAGTAGTGTAAACAGTGTTTGGTGGCGCATAGAACGCACAGCTGGTGGCGTTCTCATCCGTGATCACATGTGCAGCCTCCGCGTCCAGTTTGTGCCGCCTGTGCTTTGCGGGCGGGCGACTTGAGCATGGGCAGCCTCGTAGAGCATCTACTGCTCGATGACGAAGTTTGGGTTTGCTCCGGCCGGCCATGGCCGCCACGACTTCCACACTCGCGCACTCGTTGTAGATCCGTCCCATCGACAACGAGTGCTACTCGAGGAGGAAGAGGTTGTACCACTGCTCCTCTTGTGCTCGCCAGAACGCTAACATAGGCGCCGGCGCAAGCTCGTCCACCATGTCTTCAAATTTTCACTATTAGCCTGGCCATAGTGAGAGTAACTTAGCTATGAATTTGCTTACTTTCCAAAAACTCTTTGGATTTTATAAAAATTCTTCACAGTTTCAAATAATGTTCATAACTTTAAAAAATGATTCATATTTTTAAATAATGTTCACAAATTTCAAAAATTGTTCACATTTCCAAAAAATGTTTGAAATGTCCAGATTGTTCAAAATTATTTCAAAACCTAATAATTTTTAAAATTTGTTCCAAATTTTAAAATTTTCTCATGTTTTCAGAAAAAATAAAATCTTCAAAACATGTTCATGTTCCAAAATTTGCTCGTGTTTTTCTAAATGCATAAAACTTCAAATTTTGGTCACAATTACAAAAAAGTCTGAGTTTCTAAAAAAATATTTTCCAAAAACGCTCAAACTTTCAGAAAAATTTCATAATTTTTTCAAATGTTCTTTTTCCCAAAAAATACTCAGTATTTCAAAAATTGTTCATGAAGATTTGTTGAGTTTGCATGAGTAGTTTTTAATTTTCATCAACATTTTTTAGTACTCAACCTTTTTTTAATTGTGGATATTTTTCAGAATTCTTAAATAATTTCAGAATTCATGAAAAATATTGAATTTCATATAATAATTGAATTCATGAACATTGTTTAAATTCAAGAATATTTATGTGAGCATTTTTTCTAATTTAAAACTTTTTTGTATTGTACTCATGATTTTTTTAAATTATAAATCAGAGGGACCAAAGAAAAGAATTGACAAAAGAAACGTACTCCTATACTGGCTCGCTGGGACAGGCCCATCTCGCGCAGGCGGTACCGTGCGCTCCGAGCATACACAGCAGCGCCCGTATTCTGTGGGTTAACCCATGAGGCAGTAATGATTCTCAAATCAATAAGTGCAAGGAGTAATCCCTACTCTAGCTAAAAAATATACTCTCTCTGTAAACTAAAGATATACTCTCTCTGTAAACTTCTATAACACACTTTAGGTTACTCTTAAATTTGAATAAAAATCATCGCCAAAGATAAATACTAATAATCACAATTAATAACCTTCTTCCATGAGCATCCATGCAGTAGCTATCCACTTGTCCATACACAACATATATATCCATTCCCCCTAAAACAGGATATATATATATATATATATATATATATATATATATATATATATATATATATATATATATATATATATACACCATTTATTTGTTACTTGAATTAAAGTATTAATAAAACATTTAATTCATGCTTATAATTAGCTAGGCAGGCACACCAGTGTATTTACGGTCTATATAAATACACACAAATCACAAATAACAACACAGGGAAAACAAGAATTGTACGTACGTGAAGTGTAGTTAGCCTCCTCTTGTACTATACATATGGCGATGCTGAAGAACACGAGCGCCATGTCCTGCTTCGTGGCCGCCATCATGGTGGTCATGGCTGCCACCCTTCTTCTCTCCTCATGCGATGCCCATGAAAAGGTTAATCGCTTGAATTTTCTATTTAATTTGCAATGTCTCTATTGAGATCAAACGATGAAGCAATCTTTTCCAGATTGGATATCTAATCTGTACATATTTTAAGTCAGTTTGTTTCTTTACACCCGTATGCAGATGGATAAACCCCATGCTTTTCCCCTACCGGCTTCGTGCTACTCCAAACACTTCCCAAACTGCACCGACGAGCGGTGCAAGAAGTTCTGCGGCGGCGGCGACATGCCCTCGGTCCCCGGGGCTTTCTAGAATGACGACAACAACTGTTGTTGTCCCATTTAGTTAACTATAAGCGCCTCTGAAGTGTTGCAGGAAGAAATGGAAATGCCAATAATATAAGAAAGAGATTATACCTTTCTAAATCTTTGCAAACTAGCTTTTTCGGCAATCTTTGTAGTAACGATTTATCATTGTGTGTCTCATTGGTTCGTGTATGTGGACACAAACCAAAAGTAATGACTAATGAACCTTGAACAAAAATAGTAGTTGATACCTGCGTGTTGATAGTATAAGCATAAACAAGTTTTTCATTTATCGACTAGATGGACATGATCACGTGAGCCACTACCCTTGGCGTTTTTAACTTCATCCAAATGCAAGTCTATCTACACTTCCGATACACATTTGTTAACCATATTCCTACTTACCCCCTCATTAATTTCATCAAGGATTGACAAAAAAAGTTGTATTTGGGGAGCGAGGGTATAAGTTGCATAAATAATCTTAATTTACCATCAAAAATCAAAATGTCTCACGTTTAAGATGAACTGTCAATCATTAATAAAGTTCATATAAGCAAAATGTTTCAATCATATCTTGAAGGACTTTTGTAATTGCTACTATGGTCAGGATGTGGCCAATGTTTAGGGGGTTGATCCCGGGCCATGCTCTAGCCTTGAATCATAATAGGGAGAGCGGCCATTGCGTACTCTACAACGATTATTTACAGTCCACATTCCCACGCTATAATGTCAAGCTTTTCCGGTGACGTTTACGAATGGCTAGACATGTGTTCAACTGTATCCAAGAGGGAGCGATGGAGTATGAAGATTACTTTAGATACAAGAATGGTGCCCATGGAAGGGTTGGCTTCTCCTCTTATCAGAAATGCATTGCGGCTATCCCGATGCTCGCATACGAAATTCCTAGTGATCTTCTGGATGAGTATGCCCAAATGAGTGAGTCCACATGCCTTGAATCATTGTACATGTTCTACAGAGCTTTGGTTGTTGTGTTTGACCTCGAGTACTTGAGAGAATCAAATGTTGCAGACACAACCCAGGTGCTGATGATAATGAATCTAGAGGCTTTCTGGAAACGCTAGCCAGTATAGATTGTATGCACTGAAAGTGGAAGAACTTTCAATTTGCTTGGTAGGAGTAATATAAGGGGCATGTTAAAGCTTGCACGGTCATACTCGAAGTCGTGGCATCACAAGACCTCTGGATTTGGCACTCTTTCGTCAGCATGGCAGGTTCTTACAATGACATCAACATGCTTCAGCGGTCTTCAGTGTCCGCACGGCTTGCCGAAGGCAACTGCCTTGAGGTCAACTTTGAGGTCAATGGCTACCACTACAATAAGGGATACTATACTTAGCTGACAGTATCTATTCTCAATGGTCAACTCTTGTGAAAAAAATCTCCAGGAGAGAAGCGAGCTAGATTTGCACAAGCACAAGAAAGTGCTAGGAAGGATGTGGAGTGTGCTTTCGGCGTGCTCCAATCTCGGTGGGCTATTGTTCGGTACCCTGCCAAAACATCCAGCTAGCGCAAGATGTGTGGAATGTGATGATTGCTTATGTGATTATGCACAAGGTGATTGTAGATGATGAGCATGATGACATCATATATGATCAAGGGTTCGATTACCAAGGTGAAAGTGTAGAGACTGAGCATGGACCAGTAACGTTCACTAGAGTTCACACAATCTCATCATGAAAGACGTTATTGGGTAACTCATATTCAATTTCAAAATAATTTGGTTAAGCATACGTGGACTTATCTACGCAACCAATAAATGTATCAGATTTGGTTGAGCATATAACGTTCTGTTGTGATTGAATAAAAGGAAGTGATTGTCGAGTGATTGTTCCTTAAAACAAAAATGGTGAACCTCAAACAAACCCCCCGTCGAATCCCCTCCCTCCCCTCCCGCCCCGGCACTCTCCCGTTCGGCTCAATCCGGCCGGGACCGGCGTTCTCCTCACCGGACTCCCGACTATCGTCACAGATCTCGCGGGGGCTTCGCCACACCCGGCACCACGCCCTCCACTACGGCCGGCGTCGGCACCACCGCGCGGCGCCCACATTGCTGCTACATCGCCCGCCTCGGCCACGGTGAGTCCATTCCTCTGCCCTCTCTGCTCTGTTCAAGCAGCCCCAATGGCGGCCGCGCCCGTTGATGTCCTATCGCCCTGCAGTTTCCATGGACAAGGATCCACATCTACTGCTATCAGCATTACCCCAACTAAATCCCTCCACTGAATCCATATGGAAGTTTTGGATAGGATATGACAACCGCTGTTACCTAGTGGAGTCTGCTGGAGAAATTCTGATCATCATGAAGCTAAAAGATGGCATGGAGCCTTACAAGATGGACACTGAGAGCTATGTACTCGAGCATGTGGACAACATTCCTAACCGTGCCATCTTCCTCACTGGTTAGAGCAAGTCTAGTAGAGCCCTCAAACCCCTAAAAATAACTGTTTTTTTACTGTTTTCGCCGGAAAAAAACGTAGACTAGAACCTCTAAATCCTCAAACCCGTAAAAAAATTTAGAGGTCCAACCCTCAAACTGTTTCCCAACCTGTAGAAGTGAGGGTTGGGAGGAAAAACTCCCCCCAACCCGCACTCCTCTTTCCTCTCGCGCGGGAGGGAAATTTCATCCCCGCCTCCACGGCTCCTCCCGCCTCCTCTTCCCGCCGCCTCGCCCCGCGCCGGCCATGGAGGCCTCCGCCGCCGCCGCGCCCCCGCCCACC
>NC_041384.1:42451665-42466618 GCF_002162155.2 Triticum dicoccoides | reverse complement strand
ACCCGACCGTGGCCGATGTGGTGGCGGTGACCACGTCGGGGCCAAGCGGCGGCGGTCGGGCCTCGCACCGCCTCCTCCCGCCTCCTCGGCTCCCGCCCCCGTCCCCGCCCCCGCGCCCGCCCCCAAGAAGATCCGGCCAAAGGCGGCCTTCCGTGGGCTGAGGGGCTTCCTCCAAGGTCGCCGGCTCATCCCCGGCCGTGAAGAAGACGCGAAAGAAGCCTGTGGCCCCGCCCGCCGCCGTCGCTGAACCTCCTCCTGCCGCGCACGAGGTGTTCGAGGAAATAGCAACCCCATCCTCGTTCATGGACCTCCTCCAAGACGCGGAGGTGGACCTCGGGGCTTCGCCTCTAGAACCCTTTAGGGATGGTGACGACTTGAAGGAAGATGAGGAGGATGAAGGGGATGACGAGGAGGAGGTGGCCGAGATAGGGGAGGAGGCATTCACCGCCGCTTCCCGCCCACACGCAAGGTCGACAAACTACACTAGTAGAAAAAGGGGCTTTCGTTCGGGCCTGGCCAGCCCATTAGTCCCGGTTCGGCCACGAACCGGGACCAATGGAGGCATTTGTCCCGGTTCGTGAGCCCAGGGGGCCGGCCGGGGCCTCGTGGGCATTGGCCCCGGTTCGTCTGGGCCCATTTGTCCCGGTTCTTGGCACGAACCGCGACCAATGGGCCTCGCTCCTGGCCCACAATCATTGGTCCCGGTTCGTGACAGGAACAGGGACAGAAGGATGGCCTTTAGTCCCGGTTCCAGCCACGAACCGGGACAAATAAGTTGCCTATATATACCTCATCGCCGACGAGCAGAGCAGTCACAGTGCTTTGTTTTTGCTGGCCGGCGAGGGGGAGGGCATTGGGTGCTCTAGCTCACCTCCTATGCACATGAGGTGTTCGATGAAATGCCCGAGCAACACTAGTTAAGCTTTCTCCTCTCAAAGCTCGACCTCCGAGCTCCATTTTCCCCGAGATTTGTCTAGGTTTATATTAGCGGTCCGTCACGCCCCGTCCCCGTCTTCACCGCCGTCGATCGCCCGCGCCGATCTCGTCGCCGGGACCACCGTGGTGAGCCTCTTGTTCTTATCTTCTTTCTGAAAAATAAAATCTTACTTTACATAGATACTTGTCTAATTTTCTTACTTTTGACACACATAATATATATAATGCACGCAGATGAACCGGCAATGGATGTACGGTGATAGACACACCTCCGAGTACATTAAGGGCGTGCATAATTTTCTCGAAGTGGCCGAGGCAAACAAGCAGAATGGTTTTATGTGTTGTCCATGCCCTAGCTGTGGGAATACGAGGTCTTACTCTGACTCGAAAACCCTTCACACCCACCTGCTTTATAAGGGTTTCATGCCACACTATAATGTTTGGAACAAGCACAGAGAAATAGGGGTTATGATGGAAGACATCGAAGAAGAAGAGGACGATGACAACTATGTGCCCCCTGAATACGATGATGCTGCAACGGGGAAGTTGTTGAAGATCAAGAGGAACCAGACGATGTGCCCAATGATGATGATCTCCGCCGGGTCATTGTTGATGCAAGGGAAAAGTGCGAAAGTGAAAAGGAGAAGCTGAAGTTAGATCGCATGTTAGAGGATCACAAAAAATGGTTGTACCCCAATTTCGAAGATGAGAACACAAAGCTCGATACCGTACTGGAATTGCTGCAGTGGAAGGCAGAGAATGATGTGCGTGACAAAGGATTTGAGAAGCTACAGAAAATATTGAAGAAGAAGCTTCCAAAGGATAACGAATTGCCCGACAGTACGTACGCAGCAAAGAAGGTCGTAAGCCCTCCAGGATTGGAGGTGGAGAAGATACATGCATGCCCTAATGACTGCATCCTCTACCGCGGTGCGTACAAGGATTTGAACGCATGCCCGATATGCGGTGCATTGCGGTATAAGATTAGACGAGATGACCCTGATGATATTGAGGGCGAGCCCTGCAGGAAGAGGGTTCCTGCGAAGGTGATGTGTTATGCTCCTATAATACCACAGTTGAAACGACTGTTCAGAAACAAAGAGCATGCCAAGTCAATGCGATGGCACAGAGAGGACCGTAAGAAAGACGAGAAGTTGAGAGCACCCGCTGACGGGTCGCAGTGGAGAAAAATCGAGAGAAAGTACTGGGCTGAGTTTGCAAGTGACCCAAGGAACGTATGGTTTGCTTTAAGCGTGGATGGCATTAATCCTTTCAGGGAGTAGAGCAGCAATAACAATACCTGGCCCGTGACTCTATGTATCTATAACCTTCCTCCTTGGATGTGCAAGAAGCGGAAGTTCATTATGATGCCAATTCTCATCCAAGGCCCTAAGCAACCTGGCAACGACATTGATGTGTCCCTAAGGCCATTAGTTGAAGAACTCTTACAGCTGTGGAATGGAACAGGTGTACGTGCGTGGGATGAGCACATGGGGGAAGAATTTGACCTAAAGGCGTTGCTGTTCGTGACCATCAATGATTGGCCCGCTCTCAGTAACCTTTCAGGACAGACAAACAAGGGATACCACGCAAGCACGCACTGTTTAGCTGACACCGAAAGTATATACCTGGATAGATGCAGGAAGAATGTGTACCTGGGCCATCGTCGATTTCTCCCGACCAACCATCAATGTCGAAAGAAAGGCAAGCATTTCAAAGGGGAGGCAGATCATCGGAAGAAGCCCGCCATGTGTCCGGTGATCACGTACTTGCTATGGTCTCTGATTTATACGTAGTATTTGGAAAGGGTCCCAGCAGACTAGTTGTTCCGAATGACGCTGAGGGACACGCACCCATGTGGAAGAAATCTATTTTTTGGGACCTACCCTACTGGAAACAGCTAGAGGTACGCTCTTCAATCGACGTGATGCATGTGACGAAGAACCTTTGTGTGAACCTGTTAGGCTTCTTGGGCATGTATGGGAAGACAAAAGATACACCTGAGGCACGGGAGGACCTGCAACGTTTGCACGAAAAAGACGGCATGCCTCCAAAGCAGTATGAAGGTCCTGCCAGCTACGCTCTTACCAAAGAAGAGAAGGAAATCTTTTTTGAATGCCTGCTCAGTATGAAGGTCCCGACTGGCTTCTCGTCGAATATAAAGGGAATAATAAATATTTCAGAGAAAAAGTTCTAGAACCTAAAGTCTCATGACTGCCACGTGATTATGACGCAACTGCTTCCGGTTGCATTGAGGGGGCTTCTACCGGAAAACGTCCGATTAGCCATTGTGAAGCTATGTGCATTTCTCAATGCAATCTCTCAGAAGGTGATCGATCCAGAAATCATACCAAGGCTAAGGAGTGATGTGGCACAATGTCTTGTCAGTTTCGAGCTGGTGTTCCCACCATCCTTCTTCAATATCATGACGCACATCCTAGTTCATCTAGTCGACGAGATTGTCTTCTAGGCCCCATATTTCTACACAATATGTTCCCCTTTGAGAGGTTTATGGGAGTCCTAAAGAAATATGTTTGTAACCGTGCTAGGCCAGAAGGAAGTATCTCCATGGGCCATCAAACAGAGGATGTCATTGGGTTTTGTGTTGACTTCATTCATGGCCTTAAGAAGATAGGTCTCCCTAAATCGCGGTATGATGGGAGACTGACTAGAAAAGGCACGCTAGGACCGGACTCAATAATATGCAGGGACGGGCATTCTTGGTCTCAAGCACACTACACAATTCTACAGAACTCTACCTTGGTGACCCCGTATGTCGATGAACACAAGAACAGTCTGAGCTCCAAACACCCGGAGTAGTGTGACGACTGGATTACATGTGAACACATCAGGACTTTCAGCAGTTGGTTGGAAACACGTCTCTGAGGTGACAACACTGTTTGTGATGAGCTGTACTCGTTGTCCAGGGGACCATCTTGGACTGTATTGACTTACAAAGGATACGAGATAAATGGGAATACATTTTACACGATCGCCCAAGATCAAAAGAGCACCAACCAAAACAGCGGTGTACGCTTTGATGCAGCAACCGAGAGGGGAAAGGACACATATTATGGTTACATAGTGGACATATGGGAACTTGACTACGGACAAGATTTTAAGCTCCCTTTGTTTAAGTGCAAATGGGTCAATCTGTCAGGAGGCAGGGTACAGGTAGACCCACAGTACGGAATGACAATAGTGGATCTGAACAATCTTGGGTACACTGACGAACCATTCTTCCTAGCCAATGATGTGGCACAAGTTATCTATGTGAAGGACATGTCTACCAAACCGAGAAAAAGAAAAGATAAGGAAGCGAAGACATCATACGATGAGCCAAAGCGCCACATAGTTATTTCAGGAAAAAGGGACATCGTGGGAGTGGATGGCAAGTCAGACATGTCTGAAGATTATGAAAAGTTTCATGAAATTCCTCCCTTCAAAGTCAAGGCTGACCCAAGCATCCTGATAAACGATGAAGATTATCCATGGCTATGGCACAATAAGCAAAGCACACAAGCAAAAAAAAGTGAAGACTTTCTCTCCACAACTATTATGATGATACCATGCCAATTTTCAACCTTTTCATAGTTCATTTGAAATGCCTGTTGTAACAGACGAGTTTTCGTATGAAATCCTGATACTTCTGCACAGATTGTCCGTTTTGTACACGAAGTGCATCTAGTTTTTGCGTAACCCTCTCTACTTTCTTGCAAAATGCTATGTGGGTGAAATGATGATACCATGCCAACTTTCAACCTTTTCATAGTTCATTTGTAGTGCTTTTCAATTTCATGGTCTTATAGCTCAAAATAATCAGTAAATGCATGGAAAATAACATGAAGTCAGAAATGGTTGAAAATTGATGATGTGGCTTTGAATGATGCATTTTGAACACAGAAAAACTATGGAGTTCAAATAAGTTCTAAAAAATGAAATTCCTTTGTAACAGACGAGTTTCCGTATGAAACCCTGATACTTCGAAAGAGATTGTCCGTTTTGTACATGAAAGTGCATCCAGTTTTTGTCGTAATCATCTCTACTTTCTTGCACATGCTATGTGGCTGAAATGATGATACCATGCCAACTTTCAACCTTTTCAGAGTTCATCTGTAGTGCTTTTCAATTTCAGGGTCTTATAGCTCAAAATAATCAGTAAATGCATGGAAAATAACAAATATCATAAAAAATAAATAAGTAATTAGAAACATAATAAAACAAATTTTAATAAAATATATAAGTAGAAACAAAATAAAATAAACTTTAATAACATAAATAAAATTTATGAAACTAAAATTATCAACGTATTTTCTGTTCAAAACATTATAAGCAACCTCTAGTATTACTGAAACTAAAATTATATAAAATTGATGCAACTAAAATTATCAAAGTTTTTTCTGTTCAAAATCACTAAAAGCAAAAATAATTTTCATAAAGAATTTTTTTGTTAGAAACTTTAATAGCAAAAAGAATTATCATAAAATAAAATAAATAAGTAATTAGAAACAAAATAAAATAAAATAAATAAGTATTTTGTTGTAAGTAGAAACAAAATAAAATAAATAAAGCAAAAAAGAAAAGAAATAAACTAGGGAAAAAATAAAAAAAAGCCACCTACTGGGCCACCACGGCCTGGATACGACTAGAAACCCACCCATGGGCCAGGATTCAGGCCCGTAGAAGGCCCAATAGGCCCAGAGGCAGATACAGTGTGTTTAGGCCGAAAGCCTGCATTTGAGAGGAGCTCGAGAGGGCAGCGGGAGTGGGGCTTATAAACCACTCTCGAGCTCCCTCAGCTAGCGAGGTGGGACTAAACTTTCGAGCCACGATGCGGGCAGCACAAGGCCTTTAGTCCCGATTGGTGCCACCAACCGGTACTAAAGGCATACATTGGTACCAGTTCATGCCAACAACCGGTTCCAATGCGCACCCTTTAGTCCCGGTTTGCGCTACCAACCGGGACCAAAGGCCTCTGCTCCCCGCCCTTTGGACTGCTGAAAATCGACCTTTGGTCCCGATTCGTGGCTCCAACCGGGACTAAAGGTGTGCTTTGGTCCCGGTTGTTGGCATGAACCGGGACCAAAGGTCTCTCTATATAAGCCACACTTGTGAAATTTTTGGTTCAGTTCTTCTTCCCATTGCCCTGACACCGTCGCCGCGTGCTTCCCTGCCCCGACGTCGTCGCCGCGCGCCCCTACCCTGACGCCAGCATCGCGCCGCCGCCCCCTAACCCAACGCCGTCGCCGCGCGTCGCCCCTGCCCCGACGCCGTCGCCGCGCCACCCCGCGTCGTCACCGCCCCGGTCCGCCGCCCCTACCCCGACGCCATCACCGACGCTGCCCCCGGTGAGCTTCGGCCCCCGCGCCCCTGCCCTGCCCGCCGCCGCCGCCCCCGTGGCCGCCATAAAAAATATATGATTAGATGATTTTTTTGTTCATAGATGTGATTTTTTTTTGTTCATGTATCATATGATGTTTTTATGTTGTTCATAGATGATCGATCATATTTGTTCATATGTATGCAAGCGAAGTCGCTGTAGCTAGTTAGTTGTACTGTTTAGGGTTAGGGTCGTCGAGGAAAGAAATTAAGGAAAGAAGAAAAGAGGAAGAAAAGAGGAAGAAGGAAGAAGAAGAAAAATAAGAAGAGGAAGAAGAAGAAGAAAAAAAAAGTGGAGAAGGAGAAGGAATAGAGGAGAAGAAAAAAATAGATTAAAATCTATTTTTTCTTCTTCTCCTCTTTTTCTTCTTCTTCTTCCTCTTCTTATTTTTTATCAGGTATGTCATTGTCGATATACCCCCTCCCCGATAACTTCGACATGAGGGGGTAAGTGCTTTGTAGTTGAACTAGTAGTAAGTGCTTAGTAGTTGAACTAGTTGATTTAATAAAACTACTTTACTTTACTCTATATAGAAGTAGTTTATTTTTAGTAAGTACTGCTTTATTTTATTTATAGTAAGTGCTTAATTAGTAGTTGAACTAGTTGATTTAATAAAACTAGTTTATTTTACTATAGAAGTAGTTTATTTTTAGCAAGAAAATTAATAGAACTAGTTTATTTTTTTAGTTAAAGCAATTATTCCCGCATCGACGTCGACGATGCCTATCCCGCATCCTCGTCGTCGACTCGGCGGAGGAGGCCGGCTTGATCAGAGGGGCCATGTCCGGGAGTGGGCTCCGCCGGGCTGGTTTTGGGAGGTGCTACCTTACGGGGGGTGTAGGTTGGTGAGGAGCCAGCCCGTCGTTGACCCGATCCTTGTTTGGTGGCGGTCGCGTGGGCCAGTGACGGTGCCGAGGCTTCCGGACACCGTGGAGGTGGTACGTCACCATGTCAGCGAGGAGGACGAGCACGTCCGTCGCTACATGGTTGCGTTGGAGGGCAGGTTCGACAATACCTGGCAGGTTCTTCAGGGATCTCACTAGAGCTATGATCCTGTGATGGTTCCTTCTCTGTGGGTGTCCACCGCCCATGCCGATACGCGTCGGGCGCTACGGTTCTAGCTGTACTACCGATGCTATATGTATGATAGTATTCGAGTTAATATTCGACGATGTACGGATGCAAGAGATGTTGTAGTTTTGCTTATCATTGAATGCATGCTAATTTGAATACTACTTTATTTTATGATTTGGTTTTGCTTATCGAATGCTCAAATTGGAAAACTACTCCTACTTTGAATGCTAGAATTGGAGAGCACTATGCAAGGCGCATGCATATGATTAGTTGATAGCTTATAGGGTTTTTGTTTTCACAGAAATCTAGGAGCCCCCCTCGATCATATATCTCCGCTGTCGTCCCCGTCACCGACCCCCTCCGACCTCGAGGTGAGACCAGCCATGAACCGGTTTTAGAAATATAATTAAATGATATTTCAGGTTGACTTTAAGTCTGTTGAGTCTCCACCATATATGAGAGGACGAAGAATCCCAACTGTTGTTGTGGGGGTAGCTTCTCCTTTGTTCCCGTGTGCTAGACAATTTGGTGTAATGCACTCGGGAACGAAAGGAGGAGCTACCATCACCGACGGTCGCAAATGTCAGAGAGGAATCAGTGAGGGAGAGTTCCACCATATATATATGAGAGGACGAAGAATCCCGACTGTTGTCGTGGGGGTCGCTTCTCCTTCATTCTCGTGTGCTAGACATTTTGGTGTAATGCACTCGGGGATGAATGGAGGAGCGACCATCACCAACGGTTGAATGTATACACCACGTGAGCTGAGAGTTTTGAAGAAAAGACTCGACAAACCGATAGTCAACCCGTGATGAATAATAATGATCTAACTTAGGTTTTTTAGTACATATATTTAATTGAATTATGAACATAGGGAATGTCGTACTCGAACGATGAAAGTCTCCCGGGGAAGTGCGACTGGTGCCATGACGACCGAGGTCAGTGCGACAGGTTCATTGAGCTGGACGAAGATCGACGCTTCAGCATTAAGCTCGAGGAGACCTTCAATGTTGAAACGGTACACAACGATGGCAAGTGTTTTTTTCGTAATTAAGCACGACTTCAACTATATATTTCAACGTGTACTTTTCATATTTTACAAATTCGACTAGCTTATCCCATGCTATGCAAGACGCTATGTCTTGGAGAGGATGGGTTTTGAAGACTATGAAAATTTCGAAACAAAGAAAATTCACCTAAGGACCCATCATGGTATGGATTTTGAAGTAAAACTGTACAATACTAAGAGCGTAACCCATTTTGGTTGCAAAAATTAGGAAGCACTTTGCAAGATGTATGGTTTTCATGAGGATATGCTTGTCACCATGGATCTTGGTGATCCTGAAATCGAGCAAAACAATCTGGACATTTGGGTCCTTGTTGATACGCCTCCAATTCTACCACTATGTGAGTTTCTCAAACATAGTTATTAACTAATTTATATTATTTATTTCAAAATAGTTGACAACTTACTTCCATTGACAGCTTATTTTCATTCTTCAAAGAATGTGCGGAAGATGGTAGACAAAACCCACTATGATGACTGCGAATTAACTTATCAGGAGAAAAATCATCTGATCGTATTTTGTACTGATCTTGAGAATTACAATATCTACAATTAAACTCCTCAACATTATGGTGAATACGTGCCACTAGTGCACATGTTGAACAACAGTAACTTCCATGGAGATATTCTGGTAAGATTTTTTACTATTACGACATCCTTGCATCTTTTGCATACTTCTCAAACTAGTACATCATTGCTAACTACGAAGTTGTTACTATGTTTTCAATAGATAATCCCGAATGATTGTGTGCCTCATATGATGTATCAACATGGTGGTCGCCTTGATGTTTTGAACATACTGCTAGGTCATCCTACGAATCTCAACTATCCATACCGGATTTCTAAAAGAAGTGGAGACATGACAATCAAAGAATGGAAAAAATGTATGGACAGTCGTAAGGAGGTTCTTGGAAGCAAAAGGAAGCGCCGCACAAGAATTGGAGACAGGATGATCTACATTCTCCATAATGGAGAGTCAGGGTCTATATTGTTTTATGCTATTTTACCTTAAATAGGGTATTTAGGTCCTGCCTAATACTGATGATCATGTGCTAAGAACAATTAAGTAGGGTTGGTTCGATGACTATCAGGATGATGATCGTATGACTTGTTATTAATAACGAGTAGAAGTTGTATGATGATGATTAGTAGGACTTGTTATTATGATGATGCATGATGCGAGCATGAAGAGTTATTATATATCTGTGGGTGAAATGAACATGGATTGGACTGAAGTGAAGGCAACATGCATGTGGTGCATGTCGAAAGTAGTACAATCCAAACTTGATCAAGTTAGGATTAGTATTACTTTCGACATGCACCACATGTTGCCTACACTTCAATCTAAGTCATGTTTAGGCATAGCAGTAGCAGTAGCACGGAGATAAGAGAGGACACATCTCTCTATTAGCTACCTATAACAACCTAAATTAACCCCCAAAACCCCTAAACCAGTTCCTTTCAAAAAACAGCCCCTGAAATGCTGACGCGTGGAAGCTTATTGGTCCCGGTTGGTGCTACCAACCGGGACCAAAGGTCCTCCTGCCTGGGCTCGCCGGAGCGGCCATGTGGAGGCCCATCTGTCCCGGTTAGTATAAGAACCGGGACTAATGGCCTAGGGCATTAGTAACGACCCTTTAGTCCCGGTTCCCCAACCGGGACAGATGGGCCTTATGAACCGGGACAAATAGCCCTTTTTCTACTAGTGCTACACCGAGGCGGAAGATATCCTCTTGGTTCGTGCTTGGGCAGCTGTGGGGATGGATGCAAGCACGGGCACCGATCAAACCGGTAAACGGTATTGGCAAAGGATCGAGGACAACTATTGTAGGATCAAGCCGAAGAATAGTGGGTTCATCTCTCGCACTTACCGGTTGCTTCAAGGCCGGTGGGAGTTGATGAAGCCCGCTTGTGCTCGTTGGAGTGCGGCCATGGACCAAGTGAGCGATGCACCACCTAGTGGAACCGTGGAGAGTGACTATGTGAGTACATATCACTTCACTATTTTGATTATGTGTGTGTACTATGCTATTGGTGGGTTCTTATGTGATTATGTGTGGTTGACAGGAGACAATTGCCGGCATGAGGTACAAGGAGATGGCCGCTTCCAAGGGCAAGCCATTCCCATTTAAGCATGCTTGGGCAATTCTTCAAACCTTTGACAAGTGGAAGTTGAGGGATCAAGAGACCGCACCCAAGAAGTCGGCAATGCTTAGGATGGATGATAGTGAAGATGAGAAGGAGAGGAACTTGGGCAAGCCCGAGGGAACTAAGAAGGGCAAGCTAAGGGTGAAGATGGAAGGAGAGGTGTCAAGCCCAAGGGAGAAGATGAAGCACATGATGAAGGCAAGAGAGGAATTGACAACGAAGACATTGGAGACGAAGCTTCTTATCACCGAGAAGAAGATAGAGGTCAAGCTTGCACATGTTGAAGCAAAGCGTGAAGAAGCAAAGTGCAAGGCCGACTTGGAGGAGAGGATGATCAAGCTCAAAGAGGCAAAGGTATGGAAAGAACTCATGGTGGAAGAGAAGGAGCACATGATGATGTCCAAGAAGGACATGGATGAAGACCAATTTCAATGGTGGAAGGACTACAAGGAGGACATCGCGGAGAGGAAGAGGATGTTCCGTGGTGCGTCCTCTACTTTTCGAGGTGACACTCCGATGAGTAGTTGTGGCGATGGCGGTGTGGACGACTCCACCAGTGCCTATGGAGATGCTTGATGGAGCCCGCATGTGGTCTAGGAGATGGCGCCGAGGTGCAACTTTTTGGTGATGGTGCCGATGAGAGGGGGAAGATGATGATTTTGTGATGTAAACTATTAAACCATGCATCAATGATTGTCATTTGGTAGTTTGTTTAGAGGTTGATTGTGTTCTTGTAGTCATAAATTCTGAGATGTCAAATGATAGATTTAAAGGTTGGGGTTGAGGCAAAGACTAGAACCCTCAAACCCAACCCTTAAAGCAGTTTAAGGGTTGGGTTTGAGGGTTCTAGTCTTTGCCCCTGTTTTTCAACCCTTAAAAGTGCCAAAAACTGGCACTTCTCAACCCTTAAAACTGCTTTAATGGTTTGAGGGTTCTAGTAGACATGCTCTTATTGCAGGTGCATGTCTGTTAATGCTGATAAATTCCCATCCATTGACGCCAACTGCATCTATTACATAAAGACCCATGATTTTTCTGGTGATTACATCTACATGTACAACCTCAAGTCCCGCAGAGAAGAGAAAGTCTCTATAGACATATCTCGTGCTTCTCGCCCTTACACAAGTATTCAGCTCCTCTCCGGCCTTGACCTCTGGTAGCTTAAAGGGAGCACTACTAGGGAAAACCCTGGCAGTAGCGCTGGTTTTGTGCTCACTAGTAGCGCGGGTAGGCGTGCTACTAATAAGACGCTACAGCTATTGCTTAGCAGTAACGCATGCCGCACGCGCTACTACTAGGACAAATAGCTGCAGCGCTTGTTCACTCCCACGCTGCTGCTAATGTAACTACTGGTAGCGTGTTTTCTTTCCATCACTACTAGTATTGTTTTTTTATTTTTTTATTTTTAGTGTATTTATGCGCCATCGTACAAATATTGGTACAATACTAGTTATGAGGTTTACATCATTATGTCCATAACAGTGTGTCAAATGAAGGTGGATTAGGTTCAAGTGGAGGCAATATGTGGTGCATGTCAAAAGTATACTACTAATCCAAACTTGATCTAGTTTGGACTAGTAGTACTTTCGATGTGCACCACATGTTGCCTCAACTTGAATCTAATCCGCCAGCACAAGCTATTTAATCATCATCATAATCATTAGCACCAACAATATTTATTTAATCACCACTAACACTAGCTAATAATAATCATCAGTCATTACCACCAACACTGGCTATTTTATCATCATAGTAATAGTGTAGCACATCATCATCCTCAAACTCATTTCTAGCTAATCACTCCTGCTGCTCTCTCTTAGGTAAAACAACATAAAACATGTGTAGCTCTCCTCCTTGATCAAGTTGGAGCATGCAGATGAACCTGTCTCCTAATTTTGGGTAGCACATCTGTTTGCTGCCCCCTAGTACTTGTCTGCGCTCCCCCATCACATATCTGGTCCAGTCTTGCACTATTAAGCATTCATCGCTGATCTTGAATGCACTAAAGTAACATGTAGGATATCTTTGCCGTAAGCTAATAATACTCATGGTACCTTTAGTCTCTATCCCATAAGGCACAACATTCCTCGGGAGTCCCTGTTGAAGAACATCGTATGGTCACATACTTAGCAATGAAGTTTAGCTTCACAAATAATGTATGGAAAAGATGCACTGAGGACAAATAGTAAAAATCTTACCATCCTTTCTAAATAGATGTTACCGTAGTTCATGACGAACACTATTGGTCGCACGTTTTCAGCACTAAGATTTCTAAGTCCAGGAAGAAAATTTGTCTTGACGGTATCAAGATCCTCAAGCCATGAAACATAATGACTTAGCTCCTCGCAGTTTAGTTCAGCCCCGGGACAGTAGTAGGTCCTGTCTACCAAGCGCTGGACATGTTTGCTTGCATCGAAATAAGCTGACAATACAAATTAGTTGTCAACTATTTTTGAATAAACAATATCAAAGACATAAATATGGTTGAGAAACTTACATTTTGGTGTAACCGGAGGCGTATGCACATCGACCCAGATGTCGGTATTACCTTCAATATCATCTTCCGGACGAATATCAAAGGTGATAACCATATCAGGCTGAAATGCATAAGTCTTGCATAGTGCTCGCCATGTTTTGCATCCAAAATAGGTGTAGTCATCTGAATTGTATAATTTTGCGTGGAAAATATAACCATGCTCGGTCTTCAAATAAACTTTCTTTACCTCCATAGTATGACTGAAACCTATCTTATCCAATACAAAAACTCTTGCATGGCAGGGGATACGCTAGTAGAATAGTAAAAAAATAAGTTGAAGCAGATGTCATGCTTAATTACGAAAAAAAACTTGTCGTTGTGACTTACTGTATCCACTTCGAAGTTATCGTCCAGCTTGATGCTGAAGCGCCTATCATCATCTAGGAAGATTCTGTCGCACATGCCGCGCTCGTCTTCGCAGTATTTGCAAATACCGAAATCCTTTTTGTCGCCAGACATTTCCTATGTTCATAGTTAAAACATTAATTGAAAATCGATAAAAGACAACTACCAGTATACTCAACACATAAATCCGGGGCACTCGATATTTCCTACATATTCTGGCAAAAGTCATGCCAAAATTCACGGAAAAATCTGGCATGACCTTTGCTAAAATAGGATATATCGAGCGCCTGAAATTTGCCGGAACGGAAATGAATCGACACTCCGGCAAAACATAGGCCACTCGGAGGTGTAACCTGCAAACATGACCGGCCACTTGGATATTGAGCAACACAAGATATACATTTCAAAATATCTTATAAGACTCAAATTAGCATGCATTCAATAAGCAAAAGTAAATCATCTCATGCGTCCATACATTGTCGAATATTATCACTAATACATCCCGAATAGTGTCATACATATAACATCACTAGTACAACTAAAACCCTAGCACACGACGGGTATCGGCGCGGGCGGTGGACACCCACAGAGAAGGAACCATCACGGGATCATAGCTCCAGTGAGATCCCTGGAGAACCTGCCAGGTATTGGAGAACCTGTGCTCCAACGTAAACAAGTAGCGACGGACGTGTGCGTCCTCCTCACTGACACGGTGACGCACCACCTCTGCGGAGTTTTTGAGTCTCTGGACCGTCACTGGCCCACGCGACCGCCACCAAAGAAGGTTCAGGTCAATGACAGGCTGGCTCCTCACCAACCTGCGCCCCCCGGTAGGTAGTGCCTCCCAGTACCACCCCGTGCGGAGCCCAGTCCCGGACATGGCCCATCTGGTCAAGCAGGTGTCATCCTCCGCCGACTCGACGACGAGGATGCGGGATAGGCATCATCCACGTCGATGCGGGAAAATTGCTTTAACTAAAAAAATAGCAACAAGTTCTTACTAACTAGTTCTATTAATTCAACTAGTTCTTACTAAAAATAAATTTACTATAAATATTAAATATTCTAGTACCTAATTAGTACCTAGTTCTTACTAACTAATTAGTACCTAAGAACTACTGCCCTAATTACCATCTAATTTGATGAACCTATAGGGGTGGAAAGTGGTAGCGGGTATTCCAATTATCCAACTATAAAGTGAAATAAGTGGTCAAATTTTACTCGTTTTATGATTCATCTTAGAAATTTGATTCGTTTCCACCCTTACATGAACCCTAACTCATTTGAGCTGCATCCGCATCCGATTCGTTTCCACCCTAACTAATTTGATGGAGGTAGAAACCCTAGGCAGAGGTAGGGGAGAGGGAGGAGCAGGCGTGCTCACCTCGGGTGCCTGCGACGAGGGAGGGGCAGGCGGCGTCGAGGTCGTGGTCGGGGCTCCGGGGCGGCGTTGAGGTCGGGGAGGGGC
>NC_041384.1:42419062-42451247 GCF_002162155.2 Triticum dicoccoides | reverse complement strand
GGCGTCCGGGGCGGCGTTGAGGTCGGGGTCGGGGGCGGCGTCCCGGGCGGCGTTGAGGTCGGGGGCGGGGCCGACGTTGAATCTGGGGTCTGGGGCGGCATGGGGAGAGCGGGCGGCGGCCGAGGGGCGACGGCGGCGGCGAGAGTGGAGTTGATTTGGGGGATGAAGTGGCCGTGGGAAAGGACGAACCGCGTGGTTAAGTCAGAAGTACCAGTAGCGCGTTCCAGAAAGGGCGCTGCTGCTACGTTAGCTACATCGTGTTCTGGAATACACGCTGCAGCTAAGGAGATTAGCAGCAGCGCTGGGCCATTATACACGCTACTGCTAGGTTGGGCTAGCCATGTGCGCCCAGTTCAAACGTAGCAGCAGCGCTTTTGGCTAGTACGCGCTACTGCTAAAGTCATAGCAGTAGCGCGGTTTATTTACGCGCGCTGCTACTAAGTAGCAGCAGCGCTTGATTTTGTACAGCGCTACTGGTAAAATTCTATGTATAGGCTTTTCCCTAGTAGTGGAGTGTAGGCTTCCATCACTGTTAATGGTTGTGTTCTTATGGTTTTATGTTACTTTTGTAATGACATTGTGTTGGCTTCAGACTTTCAGTATATTTAAGCTGAGGCTTCCCCCTTGCTCTGTGAAGTTGTCTTGTTTTGGGCACAAGTTTGATCGAGCATAATAGAATTTCTGTGATCTGAAGGTAGCACAGGTTTGATCAATTATAATACTAGTAGCATTTATGTGATCTGAAGTTGGTGTGTGCACACGTACTAGGAAGGTGATGCCTGTAATCTGACATACTTTCTGAAGTGAAGGATAAGTTTGTAGATTTGCACTTTTGGTCTGGGTTAATAGATGTCCAGGACATGTATGTTTTAAGTTTGTTGGGTAGTCGAAGCTGGAGATTTCAAAACCTGCATTGTAAATATACTTGGTTAGGGAACTGTCGGTGTTCTGGAAATGGGGGTTTCTAGACTTGCCTGCCTGCGGCCCACGGCGTGGCTATGCAAGTGCGCCCGTACGGCCCATCTTCACCAACAAGCATTCAAGACCCTCGCGAGGGTCCAAGCCTCACGAGGCGGACGACACAAGACCTCCTCAGTAGCGGCCTCACCAGGTTGGCTCACAAGGGGCAGAGAGATCAAGGCAAGGCAAACCTCGCGAGGTTCTCATGACGTGAGCCATGACGACCGAGACCAGGCGGGCGCAAGCGCGCATAGTGTCCTTGTTTCCTCTTTGGTGCTAAGGAGGCAAGCGCAGGCGCGGAGTACCGAGGAGTCAAGCAAAGGTTTCCATATCAGTGCAACGAGACCAAGACCAGCAGGACGACAATACGGAGGTCACCATGGAGCCCAAGGCGGCGTCACCACTAGAGCCTTTGGTAGACGAAGACTACTTTTGTCAGGATAAGCTGTACTAGCTGTCCTTTTTCAAATTGGCCGTTGTTGGCTCCCTTCCCGCGCAATATTTGGGGAGAGGACCAGGGCCTCTATAAATAGGAGTAGCCACCACCATAGACGGACGGGGATCATCCTCACCCACACACAAAGCACAAGAACACCTCAACCTCAGGAGGCTATTCTTCCCCTTGTAATTGTTCATCCTCAGCCCTAGAGGCAATCCACCACCACCACACTGGAGTAGGGTATTACACCACAACGGTGGCCCGAACCAGTATAAATCTTGTGTTCTTTGTGTTGCGAGTTCGTCGAGTTGGCCCTTGAGATTTTAGCAAAGCTAGGACGTGGATCGGTAGGGGGAGAACTTCGCGCGCACCCCAGAGTTCGAACCTTACGGGTTTTGCTAGAACCTGAGATCCGACATTTGGCGCGCCAGGTAGTGTTGCGCCGAAGCTTCCCTTCCGTCGCTCTACGTCTCGTTGCTTCATCGTACCCATGGCGGACGCACGTCGCGCTCGCGCTGAGCACCGGGCTGCCCTCGCCGCCTGTGTTGCTCAGCCGGCTCCCGTCGGTGGGCCACCCTGTCGTTCTCCGTTGCCTGCCGCCAACGCCGCCACCGGCCCGGCGGCGAACGAGCAGCAAGCATCCTCGCCGCACTCGGTCCGACGGGACGGCCGCACCGCCACTTTCATCGCTGACCCCGGCTGGTTCATCATCCCACGCTCGTTGCGCTTCCGTGGATGCACAAGCCGCTCTGTGCATGGCGCGTGAGCTCCTGCGCTACCGTCCCATTGACGACCTCTACGAAAACTGGCGCGACCGCATCGCCGAGCTTGTTAGCGCCGCGGGGGGCTAACCTGCGCCGTCCCTCTCGCTGCCTCGCCCTCCACCAGCTGCGGGTGGCGTGGCCCATGGAGCGCCTCCACCACCTCTGCCCCAAGACGGTGCCCTGGCACCAAGGCGCGCGGCCCCACGGCACGACCTGCCGTGTCCCGCGCCCGCGCAAGAAGAGAGAAGCTGCCAAGAAGTCCCTCGACCGCAAGAAAATGCTCCGCCACTCCCCGCACCACCACGTCAGGATCGCTCGCTGTGACAGGGCCCCGCGCCGCTTGCCGTGGCGGCGTGCGGGCGCCAAGACCAAGCTCCACCTCCAAGACAGGCACTGGTGACCATGGCTGCTTGCCGCGCCTTCACCCCCGAGTTGCATAGTGTCTCCGGGCCGGGAAAGTTCAAGTCGGACCTGCCTCCGCGCTACGACGACACCCCCGACCCCGCGGAGTTCCTGCAGCTCTACGAGCTGAGCATTGATGCGGCCAACAGTGACGAGAAAGTCATGGCGAACTGGTTCCCCATGGCTCTCAAAGATGATGCCCGCTCATGGCTCCTCAACCTGCCTCCAAGCTCAATATCCTCCAGGGACGAGATGTGCAACCACTTCGTCGCCAACTTCCAGGGCACTCACGCCCGCCCTTCGGCCGCGGGTGACCTACGCCGCATCAAGCAACAACCAGGAGAGACCCTCCAGAAGTACATCCAGCGCTTCAACAACGTTCGCCTCAAGATCCCCAAGGTGACGGACGAGGCCATCATCTCTGCGTTCTCTGATGGCGTCCGCGACGTCAAGATGAAGGAGGAGCTCGCCATCCACGAGGAGCTATGCACATCCCTGAAGCTATTCAACCTGGCGACCAAGTGCGCAAGAGCTGAGGAGGGGCGCCTCTCCCTCCTCGAGCTCCCGGTTGCGGACCCGGAGGAGAAGAAAGCCAAGGCCAAGGACGTGAAGCGCAAGGGAGCAGTCGTGCTCGCGGTGGAGCCAGACACCAAGCGCGGTAGAGACCAGCTGAGTCATCCAAGAGCATCCGACCGTTCTGCGCCTTCCACAACCTGCATAGCCACAACACCAGCGACTGTCAAGAGATCAGAGCCATTCAAGAAGGACGCTTCGGTCGACGCCCCGAGCGCAACGACCGGGGTTACGGCCGAGGAGGAGGACGTGGTGGCGGACGCTGGGATGACCGTGGCCCATGCCAGGAGTGGCGCGACCAGCCTAGTGAGGACTGCTGGCAGGATCAGCCTTGCGAGGGTGCCTGGAGGGACCAGCCTCATGAGGATCGTCCTCAGGGCAACGCCGGTCTTCCTCCACTACCGTCACCACCAAGAAGGAATGACGACCACCATCAAGACGAGGGGGCTGGAGGCTTCCAGGAGCCGCGTGCTATCCCCTGCATCCTGGGCGGAGCTCAGGCCTGAGCCCCAGGCTCGTGAAGTGAATGCAGTCCTCCCCAAGCTCGAGGCCATGCGCCTGCTCAAATGGTCCAAGTGTGCCATCACGTTCAGCTCGGCAGGTCAGCTCAAGTGTGCGGCTACCGCTGGCGCCCTCCCGATGCTTTCTTCCCAGTCATCAGCAACGTGCAAGTCACCAAGACCCTCATCGACGGTGGCGCAGGGCTCAACGTCTTGTCCGTTGATACGTTCGACAACCTCCAAGTGCCGTATGACCAGCTTCAGCCCACCAAGCCTTTCTCAGGAGTGACCGACGGCTCCACTACCCCGATCGGGCAGGTCCGCCTCCCAGTCACCTTCGGAGAATGCAACAACTAACGCACCGAGCTCATCGACTTCAACATCGCGCACATCCGTCTGCCGTATAATGCCATCCTCGGCTATCCAGCCCTGGCCAAGTTCATGGCGGTGACCCATCACGGCTACAATGTCCTCAAGATGCCAGGAAGCGGCGGGATCATCACAGTCCCGTGCGAAGAAAGAGACGCGGTGTGCTCCCTCGGGCGCGCCTTCCAAGCTACAGCAATCGACGACCCCGACAGTAAGGGCGAGTGCTGTCCTGAGGCCACCCCCAAGAAGAAGAAGCAGCTACGTCGTGCAGGACCTCAGGAGGGTGGCGTTGCGAGCGGAACCTCGTTAGGATCAGCGCCCGCGCCAGGGGCGCCTCCCTCCAGCACATAGGAAAGCGCGCCCGGCGCCCTCCTCGGGCAGGGCTCAGGGGCTCTCTTCTAGAGGGCCTCAGACCTTGCCAACATCACGAGGGAGGCGCTCGGGCACCACTTGGAGGCATGCTTTACCACACGATTTCCTCAGGAGAACACAGGGCGAGGAGCGCCCACCGCTCAGGAGTTCATCACCAGGACCACTCAGGAACTGCAAGACGCAAGGGCCATGCGTGGCGACCGCCGCTCACCAGACGCAAATCCCCATCCAGGCGAGGATGCCGGGCTGCGCATCTGCATCGACATCCCAGGGCTCAACAGGGCCGCATCTCAGGAACTCTTCTGGCCTTCGCGCATGGGACACTTCGAGGGTCCACCGCACAGCTACATTCGCATGCCTTTCGCCTTGCCGAGCATGGCGTCCACCTACCAGCGCAACTTGCGGCTCGCCCTGGCATCCCAGGAGGCCAGGCACCACACCGTCCTGATGGAGATGGAGACGGTCCTCAAGGAACCGCCTGGACCCCCAGAGCTTCCCGAGGCTCAGGGCACCGATGGCTCGTGAGGAGCGACCCCTTTGCCGCGTACCTTCAGCTGCTCCAACATCCCTTCATCGACAGAACTAGGTGACATTTTTCAAGTTTATTTAGCTGGGAGCGCCCCCAGGGCTGCATCATTCCCAGGCCGCTTGGGTCCGTCCCTGTGGCATGTATCCCTTTTTTATGTCTTTAGCTTACCTTGCTGGGGGCGCCCCTCGGGCTGCATCATCCCCAAGCTGCTCGGGCCTGACCCAGTGGCATGTATCCTTCCTGCATTTACCTGAGCTAGTCTTCTTTCCATGCTTAATCTATCTATGACTATCACCTGTTTGACTCTCACCTCCCACGGAGGCTACTCACGATGGCACGACGCTTGTACACGGGTCCGTCCCTGCAACGTCGACAAATCTGAGCGGTCGAGCTCTGGCTTGTGGCACGCCCCGCGCACGTCACCTCACCAGGCCCTCAGTGCCTCCATCTACTCACGGAGCAACCAGCGGCGGACTGGCAACCATAATGGCAAACCGTGTTTCTCCTTGTGCTGGCTTGCGGGAATCTCATGAGAATGACAGCAGGCGGCACCGCGAGCTCCCTCTTCTCCCATGCAATCCGCTTGCACGTTAAAAGGGGGGCTCCTAAGCATCGCAACTCAGGAGCTCCTACTGGCTCTCCAGCCCTTGCCCCCTGGCCTTGACCACGGCATGCGACCTGGCATACTAGCGGCGGCTGAGCTTGCTAGAGGACCGGGACCTGAGGACGCAGAGCATGAAGGAGAGCATGGAGAAGAGGGGGAGGCTCGCGTGGACCTGACCTAGCTACACATGAACATGGCGCATCACGAGGAATCGACCCCGGACAGCCAAGACAAGTCTCGCGCTCAGATCGTGTCATGGAATTGTCACGGCAGATGTCCTCATGAAAGGACTTAGTCGTGGAGCCATCGCAACTAGGAAGCTTAAAGTGGTTAATCGGGACAAGGGACACGAGAGAGTTCTATACTAGTTCGGCCCCTTACGATGAAGGTAAAAGCCTACGTCTAGTTGGGTCGGTATTGCTAGGGTTTCGATGACTAGGGAGCGAGATACGCTATGCCTGGTTTCGATTGGATGTTACTTGCCCTAAGCCGCCAGCGGGTCGTCCCCTTATATACACGGGTTGACGCCCTGCGACCTACAGATTCCCGGCCGGCTAATAAATAGTGTCCGACTCAGTGACTAGTTAATTCTGCCTTATGATACAAGGCATGCCATTACAGCGGTTTATCACTACGGGCCTTAAGTCGCCTGTGGGCTTTAGACCCTTTACTGAACCGCCATCTTCATGCTTGATCTTGGGCTTCATATGATGAATCACCTTTATGTAACCCGGCCCCTCCTAGGCGGCTTACACAAATAGTTATATCCCCAACATTAGGCCCCAGATTGATTTGAACCGGTTCATGTCAATCTTAAAATACCTTAAGAAAAAAGCCTTCTATCTTCTGTCTGTGTAGAGGTTATAACCCTCCTTGACGTCATCTTCTGGATCCGTGATAACCCACCGTGACGTCATCTTCCATTAAATTCATATTTTATTCTGTCATATCTTTAACGAATCTTTATCTTTACTGACCATTCCGAAAATCGAGGCGTCGGAGTCGTTGGATAATGATGCCTGGCCTCCTCGTTTCTCGCTCCTTCTCAATCGGCCTTTCCTTATAAATGGGCATGACTCCAAGGTCTTTTCCATTCTCCCCCTTCTGTCGTCCTCTTCCTCTGCTGCTCGAGCTCCGCCGCCGCTGCCGCCGCAGAACTCCTCGTCTTCGCCAACTCAGGCCGCTGCATCAACCTGAACCCAACCAGAGATCAACGGCAGACCTCCGCAGCGAGTCTGCATCCGTAAGTTCATTCCCTTCCATATCTTAGATCCCCATTAGATTTTTCAAGTTCGTCGGCGTTCATTGCTGTTCGTCATGAACACTTCATGGATTTCGCCTCCGCAACCTGATTTGATCTGTAAAGGAGTATAACTCATGCGGTAGCTGTTCCGCCCCCATCTTTAATTCAAATAGATCCCCTTTCGCTTGCATATAGGCCTCATTCAAGCATATGAACTCATCTGTACTGATTTTAGGTCTAGAATATTTTCTTTTCTGTACACCCGTTTGATCCAAAATAATATCTGCTAGATGTGAAACTTGTTTGTGCGACACTTAGGCAAAAATCTGTTTCTGTCAGATCTATTTAACCACGGCAACTCTCACCACCGGCTTAAAAAGACAATATTGATTGACAGCCTTGCCAACTTCTGGCGGTTTAAAGTAACTTAACTGCTTCTGATATTCATAGCGGCTTAACTAATCAGATACAATTAGCCATATGTCATTAGGCCCCTTCGTAAGCCGCCATCTTGAATAGAATTTAAAATGTTCTCCTCCGGGTTAAACTGAACCAGAAAAATATTATTTTGTCATAGGCTTCCATCTGCATTATGGCACCCAAGGCTTCCAAAGCTCATGTGACCTGTAACTGGGTCAAGTCCATTGTTACTGAAAGCACATTGTCTGATTTCATGAAGACTGGCTATCTGCCCAAGAAAGAAGTCATGTCTTATCGTGCTCCTAACCCGTCAGAGGAAAAACCTCAACCCAAGGAGGGGGAAGTGATCGTTTTTACTGACCATATGAGCCGGGGCTTTCTCCACCCGGCTCAAAATTCTTCAGGGATGTTTTGCACTTTTTTGACCTCAGACCTCAAGATATCGGGCCCAACTCCATGTCAAACATTTGCAACTTCCAAGTATTTTGCGAGGTGTATCTTGGAGAAGAACCCAACCTATTACTTTTCAGAGAGTTTTTTTACTTAAACCGCCAGAATGAACGTGCCAACGGGCCCAGCCTAGAACTTGGTGGTATCTCCATTCAGTGACGGAGGGACTGCCTTTTCCCATACGTTGAACTTCCAAGCCACCCTAAGGATTGGAACCAGACGTGGTTCTATTGCCAGGATGCTTCTTCGGCTGATGAGAACCCGCTGCCCGGCTTTCGCGCTCTGCGCCTCGAATCCAACCACCCACTGCCAGACAAGTTATCTGCTATTGAACGTGTACAGCTTGCCCCCACCAATAAATAAAATCAAGGCTCTTTTGGGGAACGGCTTAGATGGCATTGATTTGGTTCGAATCTGGATCTCCTGGCGGGTGATTCCGTTAAGCCGCCGCCCTGGCTTGATGTGCACTTACACAGGCGAAAAGGATGACCCGCTGCGTCACTGTCCTGATGACTTGCCTGATGACATGGTTGAAGCTATGCCCAATCTCTTTTGAAAGAGGGCTCAGTGGTTAGTAATGCCTTCGGCTTACTTCCGTTCTGCAAGAATAACCTGGCACCTCCAGTAAGTTATCAACTTTCAAAAACTTGTACTTTCATTATGAAATGCCTTACTTTTACTCATAACCCTTTCCCATTATTCATAGGCAAATTACAAATTCTAGAAGGTCATGTATGATCATGAGGCTGCCAAACAAGCCAGAGCAGCCAAGAGAGCCGAGAGGAAAACCGCCAAGGCAGGAACCCAGAAAAAGAATAAGCCAAGTGCTTCAGATTTGCTTAAACTGGATGACACCACTGATGATGAAGAAGACCTAATCCTTAACTCCCCTGACTCCTTTATAATTATCTTATTAACATTAATTCCCTCCAGGAGGACACGGGAAATAGCCAAGCAGTTGAGGAAGAGGTAACTATAATTTCCTCCGACTCCGAGCCTTTGCCGAGACAGAAAGTCTGAAGACTGACCCGGAAAGTAAGATTTTCACATCCTTTAGCTTACCAAGATCCTCAATTTATTTTGAAGCGACAGACTCATGAGAGCCGGAGGCAAACCCGGACCAGCAAAGATGCGGAACTCTCCTACGGCTTACCTGATGTAACAAGGAAGCGCCGGACTGAGGTTATCTCTGATTTACGCCCCTTTTCACCTTTCGCGGGTTTCATTCGTCAACCTCTCAATTCATCTGACTCAAACTATCAGGAAACTTCACCTTCCTCCGGCGAATCAATGCAATCCAACATGCCGGCTTTCAAAACCGCTCCAGGGTAATGATAACCTGTTTATCTTATGCTTATCTTACTCATGCCTTTGTACTAACCCTTCTGACTTGTACACAGCATACAAGTGAAGCCCAGCAAGAGGGCGAAGAAGAAAAATAAGCCGGCCGAAGAACCGGTCGTGACTGACCCGGAACTCGGAAAAACCACTCCTCACATCTCACACATGAGCCGCCGCATGAACCGGCCCATGACATCTCAGCACCTACTTCTGATCCCCCTGCCGAACAAGCTCTTAACGGCTCTGATAACCCGGAGATTCCTAGCCCGGCCAAGGCAGACGACCCGGAAGTCGAGATCACCAAGACTCAGTTTATTGAACCGGGAAGACCCACTGTACTGGCCAAGTGCTCTGCCAAGGAAGAACTTTTGGAACGTCGCAAAGCCAAACTGGACTTCACTGATTATACTCATCTGAGTATTGGAGAAATTGTCTCTGGCTACATAAGTCAAGTGCACAGCATCCGTGACCTGGAAGTTGACATGGTGAAATAGATACATCAAAAATCTGAGGTATAACTTTTGTTACTTTTCTTATCCATACTTACTATACCAGCCCCCAAGTCTATTGCTTATGAGAAAATATGTTGTAGACTTAGAATCCGTTTAGCACTGCTTGTCAGTCGCCCGGCTTATCTTGTAACACTCGAAGGCCGGCTTTAAAAATAAGATATTTGAACCGGTGTAGTATAATACTTTGAATTGCAATACGCATTAGCCCCCAAGTGCCAAGTATCTTTGCTTGCAAAGTGCTTGGGACTTAATTTCCATGAACCGCCGCAGTAATTCAGAGTTCTTCAGCATACATTAGCCCCCAAGTGTCAATTATATTTGCTTTGCAAAAATGCTTGGGACTTAATGTTGCATTATGATATTTCTGACTGTAACCCGGCGCTGATACAGGCAGCCATGAGTCAATTTGAAGCAGAGATCTCTGACTTGAAGAGCCGGCTGGAAGCTCAGGAGGCTGAAACCCAAAAAGCCAATTCTAAATTTGAGTTCAGCGTTTCTGAACAAGAAAAATTGAAGAAGAGCTTTGAAGCAGACAAGAAGGCATGGGCTGATGAAAAGGTTTCCTTGATCAGCCGGGCAGAGAAAGCGGAGGCATCGCTTGCAGAAGCAACTGCGAGCTATCCGGCTTAAAGCGCCATGTATCGCAGATGGTCTCAGCAATCTTTGGTAAGCTATTTCTGCAAGTGTAAATACTGCAAATCTTTTTTTGACTAGTATCTCAATTGTCACCTCCGGCTCACCTGATGTTTGTTAATGCTGGCCCCAGGAGCTCGAATCTTAACTAGAGCATGTTGATCAAGTTAAAGGCGGTTTATACCCTGGTGGAACAACTCTACAACGGGTCACAACGCGCTTTAGCCGTTGTGGCTTTATCAAATGAGGTTCCCCATCTCCTGGCAGATGTGCTGAGGCGACTCGCTGTGCTACCTCAACGGGTCCAAGAGCTAAGGCGGGCATCTGCAAGAGCCGGAGCCATAGCCACATTAAGCCGGTCCAAGGCGTGGCTACCAGAACTAGACCCGGCCGACATCGCCCTTGGATATCCAAGCCTGAAGGAGGACGGCACCTTATTTGACCAGAAGGATTCACCGCCTGCGTGAGGGAAATACGCCCTGTGGCCACTCTGATTGGGAATGACACTAACCTTACCAAGTGCCAGCCGGGTTATGACAGCCAGAATTAGAGAATCCCAACACCACACTATGATGCAGTCAGCCTAATCCCTTCAATTTGTAAGCATACCTTCGCCCCTGAAGTCGATCCAGCCGGGTTAATTGATGATGAAGCTGAATTTGAAGCTTTGAGTGGCATTGACTGGTCATCATCAACCTTCCAGGACAGGGCAGCCGACGGAGGAGCGAAGAGGGATAACCCAGAAGCTTCAGGCCAACAAAACGAGTGATCTGCCAGACATCTTATTTTTATGCTTTGTGGAAAACAATGTTTCATTATCCAGACTCGGGGAGTCTTGTAATAGGGTAGAAAAAACACTTGATTTTGTCGTGCCTTTGCGCATGTTTGAGGAGCTCAACACTTTCTTAAGCCACCGTCGTTATATGCTTCCGGTTTATACTGGTCTTCTGCTTTCTTTACGCTAAAAGAAATTGCTTGCATTGCCCTGCATATAGAACAAACACAAGTCCCTTGGCGGCTTACCGCATAGGGGGTCATATAATGTATTGATAACCCGGAGTATGAACCAAAAAATCATAAAAAGGCCCGTTCTCAATTATATCCTTGAGACATAATCGTAACAGCATACTTGTGATCCTTTGGTGACCTTGTCGGTTTATGTGACCCGAACAATGAGGGTAAGCTTTTTAATCCTAAAACTTGGCACATATGATGTTTGTTATGTGCTAACAACTGTATTGGATCAAAATTAAGCCGGTGGGATAAAAATTACCCCATAAACGCTTTTAGAAAATGATCTCAAAACAGTCAAACAATTGTGATTGCAAAATGTGTTATAAAAAATAGACAAAATTCAAAGGCTTCTGATTCTAATACGATCAGAAAATCGTTCCAATGGGGTTAAGCTAAGATTCGGATACGATCATATAGCCCCCAGTGGCTTTGGCGATGCCGATCAAGTGGGTATCGACAGCTATGCTCTCTTTGGTTCGAATACGACCTATGTTTAAACAGGAAGCCCCCAAGTGACCATAAGAGTTGTTTAATGACGTTGATTCGAATACGATCCACGTCAGACCCAAAGGGGTTAAGCTACGATTCAGATATGATCAAGAAGCCCCCTAGTGGGTTTGGCAGTATGCCGATCAAGTGGGTACCGACAGCTATGTTCTCTTTGGTTCGAATACGACATATGTGTGAACAGAAAGCCCCAAAGTGATCATGGCTAGATTCAGATATGATCATAAGCCATACCAAAGGGAAAGCCAGATTCAAATATGATTTGATCCCTGTTGGTTGTTTCAACATCATGATAAGGAAGACATGTGAACTTTTGAGGATGAAAAGGACAGAGGTCCTGCTTTATTGCTTTTCATAATATATACATCATCAAAATATGTACATCGTGAGAGCTGGTGGCTCAAGTATAGTAAGGCCGAAGATGAGCGATATTCCACGGCTGAAGGGTCTCCTCCTCCGACTTACGTGAGTCTTTGTGCTCTCGAACATCGATGAGGTAATATGACCCGTTGTTCAGGTTCTTGCTGACCACAAAGGGTCCTTCCCAAGGGGGGGGATAGCTTGTGCATATCGGATTGATCCTGGATGAGCCGGAGCACTAAATCACCTTCCTGAAAGGTTCTGGATCTAACCCGGCGGCTGTGGTAGCGGCGCAGGTCTTGTTAGTAAATCGCCGCGTGGGCTATTGCTAAGTCTCGCTCTTCATCCAACAAATCAAGTGCATCCTAACGAGCTTGTTCATTATCAGCTTCAACGTAAGCCGCCACGCGGGGCGAGTCATGACGGATGTCGCTTGGCAGAACCGCCTCTGCTCCGTACACCATGAAGAAAGGTGTATAACCCGTAGATCTTTTAGGTGTAGTGTTGATGCTCCAAATCACAGAGGGTAATTCCTCCACCCAACAACCCGGTGTCCGCTGTAAGGGGACCAAGTGCCGGGGTTTTATACCTTTCAAGATCTCCCGATTGGCTCTTTCTGCTTGACCATTGGATTGGGGATGAGCTACCGCCGAAACATCAAGCCGGATATGTTCTCGTTGACAGAACTCTTCCATAGCACCTTTGGAGAGATTAGTGCCATTATCAGTTATGATGCTGTGTGGAAAACCAAAACGAAAGATCACCTTTTTCATGAACGGCACCGCCGTGGCTGCATCACACTTACTGACCGACTCTGCCTCAACCCACTTTGTAAATTTATCCACCGCCACCAGGAGGTGTGTCTTTTTATCCTTAGACCTTTTGAAAGGCCCGGCCATATCAAGCCCCCAGACTGCGAATGGCCAAGTAATTGGAATCATCCTCAATTCTTGAGCCAGCACATGACCTCGTCATGAGAATTTTTGACAACCGTCACATTTACTGACTAGATCTTCCGCATCAGCATGAGCCGTCAGCCAATAAAAACCATGACGGAAAGCCTTGGCCACGAGAGATTTTGAGCCGACATGATGACCGCAATCCCCTTCATGGATCTCACGAAGTATTTCCTGACCCTCCGCAGGTGACACACAATGTTGAAACGCCCCAGTGACACTGCGATGATGCAACTCACCATGAACAATTGTCATGGATTTAGACCGCCGGATGATTTGTCTCGCCAAGCTCTCATCCTCAGGCAACTCTCCCCGGGTCATGTAAGCAAAATATGGCACTGTCCAATCCGGGATGACGTGAAGAGCCGCCACCAACTGTGCTTCTGGGTCTGGAACAGCTAAGTCTTCCTCTGTGGGTAGCTTAACATAAGGATTATGCAAAACATCCAAAAAGCTGTTAGGTGGCACCGGCTTACGCTGAGATCCCAGCCAGCTTAAAGCATCAGCCGCCTCGTTCTTCCTTCGATCAATGTGCTCCACTTGATAACCCTTGAAGTGCCCAGCTATAGCATCAACTTCACGACGGTAAGCCGCCATGAGGGGATCCTTGGAGTCCCACTTGACTGACACCTGTTGAGCCACAAGATCTGAGTCTCCCAAGCACCTTACTCGGCTCAAATTCATCTCTTTGGCCATCCGAAGACCATGGAGCAAGGCCTCATATTCAGCTGCATTGTTAGTACAAGGAAACATGATCCGGAGCACATAACAAAATTTGTCACCTCGAGGGGAAGCTAAAACGACTCCAGCCCCCGAGCCTTCCAATTGCCTAGACACGTCAAAATGAATAGTCCAATACGTGTTATCCGGCTTCTCCTCAGGTGTCTGCAGCTCTGTCCAATCATTGATGAAATCCACTAGGGCTTGAGACTTAATAGCAGTACGTGGTACATACTTCAAACCATTTGGCACAAGCTCGATGGCCCACTTGGCGACTCGTCCTGTGGCCTCTCTATTATGGATGATGTCTCCCAAGGGAGCAGAACTTACCACGGTGATAGGGTGACCCTGGAAGTATTGCTTAAGCTTCCGGCTTGCCATGAACACCCCGTAAACAAGCTTCTACTAGTGTGGATACCTTTGCTTAGACTCAATGAGCACCTCACTGATGTAATAAACCGGCCATTGAACTGGATGCTCCTTGCCAGCCTCTTTGCGCTCCACCACAATTGCAACACTGACAGCACGTGAGTTAGCGGCCACGTATAACAGCAACGGCTCTCTATCAATGGGAGCCGCAAGGACCGGCGGCTTAGATAGCTGTCTCTTTAAATCTTCAAAGGCAGCATTAGCAGCATCACTCCAGACGAAAGTGTCTGTTTTCTTCATCATCTGATACAGCGGTATGGCCTTCTCACCTAACCGGCTTATGAACCGGCTTAAAGCAGCGATACGACCCGCCAGTCGCTGAACATCATTGATGCATGCCGGTTTAGCCAAAGAGGTAATTGCCTTGATCTTCTCCGGATTAGCTTCAATGCCCCTGTTGGAGACTACAAAACCCAAAAGCTTGCCTGCAGGCACACCAAACACACATTTGGCCGGGTTAAGCATCATCTTATAGACCCGGAGATTATCAAAGGTTTCCTTCAGATCAGCTATCAAGGTTTCCTTCTCTCTAGACTTCACCACTATATCGTCCACGTAAGCGTGAACATTGCGCCCAATCTGATTATGCAGACAGTTCTGTACACACCGTTGATAAGTCGCCTGGGCACTCTTGAGTCCAAACGGCATAGACACATAACAGAAGGCCCCAAACGGAGTGATAAAAGCCGTCTTCTTCTGGTCCTTAACTGCCATCTTGATCTGATGATAACCAGAGTAAGCATCCAAAAAGCTCAAATGCTCAAAACCCGCCATAGCATCAATGATTTGATCAATACAGGGGAGAGCAAAAGGATCAGCCGGACAAGCCTTATTTAAGTCCGTGTAATCCACACACATCCGCCAGGTGCCGTTCTTTTTAAGCACGAGCACCGGGTTAGCCAACCACTCTGGGTGAAAAACTTCAACAATGAACCCGGCCGCTAAGAGCCGGGCCACCTCTTCTCCAATAGTTTTACGTCTCTCTTCGTTGAACCACCGAAGAAATTGCCTGACCGTCTTAAACTTTGGATCAATATTAAGAGTGTGCTCAGCGAGTTCTCTCGGTACACCCGACATGTTAGAAGGTTTCCATGCAAAGATGTCCCGATTCTCACGGATGAACTCGATGAGCGTGCTTTCCTATTTAGAATCCAGATTGGCACTGATGCTGAATTGCTTAGATGAGTCGTCTGGAGTAAAATCAACCAGCTTGGTTTCATCAGCTGACTTAAACTTCATTGCTGGGTCATGCTTTGTGGTTGGCTTCTTCAGAGGCATCATATCCGCCGGGTCAACGTTATCTTGATAAAACTTCAGCTCCTCTGCTGCACAAACAGACTCGGCATAAGCCGCATCCCCCTCTTCACATTCCAGGGCTATCTTTCGACTCCCATGTACAGTAATGGTGCCCTTGTGACCCGGCATTTTAAGCTGCAAATAAACATAACACGGCCGCGCCATGAATTTGGCGTAAGCCGGTCGCCCAAACAGAGCATGATATGGACTCTTGATTTTGACCACCTCAAAAGTTAATTTCTCAGCCCTAGAATCATACTCATCTCTAAAGGCTACCTCTAGTTCAATCTTACCAACCGGGTATGCCGACTTACCAGGCACCACTCAATGGAAAACGGTGTTGGACGTCTTTAGGTTTTTGTCAGTCAACCCCATACGCCGAAAGGTCTAGTAATAGAGGATATTGATGCTGCTACCTCCGTCCATGAGTACCTTAGTGAATTTATATCCACCAACCTGAGGTGCTACCACCAAGGCTAACTGACCCAGATTATTAACCCGGGGAGGGTGATCTTCCCTGCTCCACATAATAGGCTGCTCTGACCACCTCAAATAACGGGGCACCGCCGGCTCAACAGCGTTCACAGCCCTTTTATGAATCTTTTGGTCACGTTTGCATAAGCTAGTGGTGAACACATGATACTGTCCACTATTCAGTTGCTTCGGATTGCTCTGATAACCCGACTGCTGCTGGTGCTGACTTCCCTGACCAGACTGCTGCTGATTATAGCCACCTTGATTCCCCTAAAAGCCACAATTTGAACCGCCACCCGGGCCATGAAAGCCGTCGGCACCTGAGCCGCCGCCCGACCCATGATTGCCGTCGAACGTGTTGGAATTCTTGAAAGCCTTCATGATCACGCAATCCTTCCATAAGTGAGTGGCCGGCCTTTCCCGGGTGCCGTGTCTCGGACAGGGTTCATTGAGTAGCTACTCAAGAGATGGACCTGACCCGCCAGATCGAGGGGGCGGCCTCCCCTTGCATCTCTGATTGTTACCCTGTGCATTGGCGTTGGCCACAAACTCTGGGTTACCATCAGCCTTACGCTTATTGCCTCCTTGACCCACCGGGTTATGCTGCTGACCCTTTCCATTGTTGTTCTTCTTTCCCTTCCCTGTCTTTTCCTCATCAGACGCGGGATCCTTGGTACTGTCAGAATCGGCGTATTTTACTAAAGCCGCCATCAGCTGACCCATATCATTACAATCACGCTTGAGGCATCCCAGCTTCTGTCTCAGCGGTTCAAACCGGCAATTTTTCTCCAACATTAAGACTGCAGAGCCGGCATCCTTCTTGTCGGACGAATGTATTATCTCTTTGACCCGGCACACCCAGTGAGTGGTAGATTCACCCTCTTTTTGCTTACAATTAGTAAAGTCCACAATTGACATGGACTGCTTGCAGGTATCTTTGAAGTTCTAAATGAACCGGGCTTTTAACTCCGCCCATGAACCAATGGAATTAGGCGGCAGGCTTTTTAACCAAGTTCGAGCCGTTCCATCCAACATCATGGTGAAGTACTTAGCCATTGCCGCATCACTGACCTCCAACAGCTCCATGGTCATCTCATAGCTTTCGATCCACGCCCCGGGTTGTAAGTCGCCGTATAATTTGGCACCTTTCGGGGTCCCTTGAAGTCTTTGGGAGGACGTATATTACGCAAAGCCGGCACTAAACAAGGAACGCCGCCGGTTCTAGTAGCCACTCCTGCCTCAACAGAAATCATTGGATAGTCCGGGAAGGTTTGATGAGCCACCTGTTGAGCTGCTAGTTGAGCCGCCCGTTCGTCCTCTTGATGTATCCTGTCCTGCACCGGATTATAACCGCTGGGCTGGTTACGGCGCTAGGCGTTGCTTGACAAAGCCTCCGACTCCATATGCCTGCTGTAACTCGGACTCCGGCTTGGGCGAGGAGTTGAATGAATCCTGTCTCGACTATAGGAGTAAGCCTCCTGCTGAGCCAGAGCCGTCTGGACGAGTTCTCTGATCCTTCGCGTCTCCACCGCTGTTGGATCGTCACCGTCCACTGGGAGAGCCGCCAAACGTGCCGATGTTGCGATCAGGTTCTCCATGGGGTTAGAAAAGTGACCCGGCGGTGTTGGTAAGTAGCGGGGCGGGGCCATATTCACATGAGGAGGTTCCATCACCCGAGGCTGAACTGGTCCCCCTGCTCTGGATGTCATGAATTGATTTGCTTCTGGTGGGTTACTAGGGCCGGCTCCGAGTGTAGCAAAAAGGTTCCGAGGATCATAAACCGGAGGCAAACGGGATTGAGTTTTCTGGTGTCTCCTCCTCCTCACCTCGTTAGACGCGTTCAGGCTCATCTTAAGCTGGAAAGCCTCTGACTAGAGCTGTTGGGCCCGTGCATCCAAAGTCGCCCGTTCTGCGGCAAATCTGGTATCCTCAGCCGCTAAGGCCTCCTTAGCCCGGGCTATTTTCTCACGTACCTGTGCCACCTCTGCATCGTGCTCATCTTGACTTGTAGGAATAACCGTGGCGGTTAACAGGGCCGTCAACTTGTCCATGAGATCAATCAGCGCCTGAGCCGGCGGGCGCGCAGGGCCTCCTGCCCCGGCCGCTCCTAACCCGGACGTTATTGCTGCCGCAGCCGTAGAGTTTTGGCCGGGTTGAGTACCAGCCATGAAGACCATTGATACATCGAATCCGTTTCACCAGTGGACGAATCACCAACGGAGTGGACGGCCATCTCACCACCATCTACGGATCCTTCAGAAAATTCCTCTCCGTGGATACAGCCCACGAAAGCACGCTTCATGACGGGCTGAGCCCGGGCAGGTCTCGCGCACTGAGCTGTCTCGATGATGTATGTGCAGCTATCCGGCTCAGGGCCCGGCTCACCAATCCGGCCGATGAAGACGTGGATTCCGCCGAAGGGGACCCGGTACCCGTACTCAATTGAGCCGGCGTCGGGGCCCCAGCCTTCGTCGTCGATGTAGATCTTGCCGCGACGACTCTTGGTCATCCGGCCCACAGTGTATCCCTTGAGCCCTTCGAAGTTGCCCTTCAAGAACTCAAATCCACCGTGCGCTGGCCCCGCGGTGGGCGCCAACTGTCATGGAATTGTCATGGCAGATGTCCTCATGAAAGGACTTAGTCGTGAAGCCACCGCAACTAGAAATCTTAAAGGGGTTAATCGGGACAAGGGACACGAGAGAGTTTTATACTAGTTCGGCCCCTTACGATGAAGGTAAAAGCCTACGTCTAGTTGGGTTGGTATTGCTAGGGTTTCGGTGACCAGGGAGCGAGATACGCTATGCCTGGTTTCGATTGGATGTTACTTGCCCTAAGCCGCCAGCGGGTTGTCCCCTTATATACACGGGTTGACGCCCCGCGACCTACATAGTCCCGGCCGGCTCATAAACAGTGTCCGGCTCGGTGACTAGTTAATTCTGCCTTATGATACAAGTCATGTCATTACGGCGGTTTATCACAACGGGCCTTAAGTCGCCTGTGGGCTTTAGACCCTTTACTGAACCGCCATCTTCACGCTTGATCTTGGGCTTCATGTGATGAATCACCTTTACGTAACCCGGCCCCTCCTGGGCGGCTTACACAAATAGTTATATCCCCAACAGATCGGCTAATCGTTGGAGCCTAGGGGTCACGCTCGCCGCAGCCCTGTTGCGGCAACGTCGCCTCCCTTTCTTACCTTACCACGGCTGCTTGAGCGCTAAACGGGACCTCCTGACCATCGTGCCTCAGGAGCTCTTACTAGACCTCGGGCCGCTCACCTCCTGGCCTTGACCACGGCACGCAACCTGGCATACCAGCGACGGCTGAAGCCTGCCTGGGGACCGGGACCTGTCAGCGTAGAGCACCAAGTCGTCGCGAGGTCGGAAAGGGGAGACCGAGCTGAAGCAGGACTTGCGTTCGCAAATTTTCATAACAAGGATGATATCAACAAAAGACATTACAAACCCTTTACATGCCCCCACGGGGTACTCCTTGATTCCTTGCAGGAAACAAAAGGCAAGAACTTCATGAATCCTAACTACGCGCTCCCAAGGCCGACGCCATCATCAACAGTGGGCCACGGGAGGCCGGCGCCAACCCCATACAGATCAGCGACGGCGGCGGCTGGACGCTACGGCCTTGCTCCGGGCGCAGCGAGAGCTCGGGGGCACGTAGCTATCGTCGCTCGTCTCCGAAGTCTCGTAAAGCTCAGGAGAACCGCTAGACTCCCAAGAGTCGCTGCTGCTGAAGGAGCCGTAGGCCGGGCGCGCATCGTCCTGGCGCTCCCCTCCAGGGCAACACTCGAAGCGGCGCCCCCCTGCATCGAAGACCTTGAAGAACCGCGTGGAAGCGCCGTCGTACGTGAAATGGATCGCGACGGCGCCCTCCGCGCGACACACTCGGGCGACCTCACCCCAGCAGCGGGTCATGAAGATCTTGCCGGAGGAGACCGCTTCAACCTCTGCTCCGGTCGCCGGAGCATCGCAGTCAGCATGCTGCAACCAGAGCTCGAGGGGTCCCCTTGGCGGCATGACGTCGGAGAAGAACCGCGGGAAGCGTATCCAGGAGCGCGGAGGCATCGCTGCCCACAACACGAGTTCACGGGAGGAGTCCGCAGCGTGGATTCCAGGGGTGACGGCACGTGTCGCCGCGGCGCGGCGCCGTTCGTCGCTCCTTCCTCCTGAGCCCCCGGCTTGGGCGTACAAGGGCAGCGGATACCCTGGAGGCGGTCGTTCGCACCAGGGCCTCGTCACCTCCGCCCTCACGACAATGTCGTGACGGTGGACTGGCCTCATCTTTGGCGGAAGCGGCCCTGGCTCATCGCGGGGAGCCTTTCCTTTCTCCTCGGCGGAGAATCTTCGGATCGGCGCCATTGGAATTGCTACTAGTAGTGCAGCAAGGAGGAAGAAGCAAGCGGAACGGGAAGAGATGGGCGACGGGGGCTCTGCCCCCCTTCCCATTTATAGCAAGAGAAGGCCAACCAGCGCCCCTCATGATCATAGGTAATGATGGTTTTCCCTTGCATGTCGCAGGGACTTGTCAAGTCGGGCAGTTGCCGAGGCAGCGTGGGGAAGCGGAGACGCCCATGTCCAATCAACCGCCACGCGTCGACCAAGGCCGCAGGCTATTGGGGCCCGCGGCGCTCCGCACTTGGCCTTTGGCTTCGCCTCGAAGCCAAGCCCGAGCGCGCCTTGGGCCCGGGGGCTACTGTCAGCGTTCTGGGAACGGGGGTCCCCGGACTTGCCTGTCTGCGGCCCACGGTGTGGCTCTGCAAGTGCGCCGTACGGCCCATCTTCACCAACAAGCATTCAAGACCCTCGCGAGGAGCCAAGCCTCGCGAGGCGGACGACACAAGACCTCCTCAGGAATGGCCTCACCAGGTTGGCTCGCGAGGGGCGGAGAGATCAAGGCAAGGAAAACCTCGCGAGATTCTCGTGACGTGAGCCATGACGACCGAGACCACGCGGGCGCCAGCGCGCACAGTGTCCTTGTTTCCTCTTTGGTGCTAAGGAGGCAAGCGCAGGCGCGGAGTACCGAGGTGTCAAGCAAAGATTTCCATATCAGTGCAACGAGACCAAGACCAGCAGGACGGCAAGATGGAGGTCGCCATGAAGCCCAAGGCGGCGTCACCACCAGAGCCTTTGGTAGGTGAAGACTACTTTTGTTAGGATAAGCTGTACTAGCTGTCCCCTTTCAAATTGGCCGTTGTTGGCTCTCTTCCCGCTCAATATTTGGGGAGAGGACCAGGGCCTCTATAAATAGGAGTAGCCACCACCATAGATGGACGGGGATCATCCTCGCCCACACACAAAGCACAAGAACACCTCAACCTCAGGAGGCTATTCTTCCCCTTGTAATTGTTCATCCTCAGCCCTAGAGACAATTCACCACCACCACACTGGAGTAGGGTATTACACCACAACGGTGGTCCGAACCAGTATAAATCTTGTGTTCTTTGTGTTGCGAGTTCGTCGAGTTGGCCCTTGAGGTTTTAGCAAAGTTAGGACGTGGATCGGTAGGGGGAGAACTTCGCGCGTACCTCAGAGTTCGAACCTTAAGGGTTTTGCCGGAACCCGAGATCCGACAGGAACAAACTGTTGCATGTGTGGTTTCCCAAGCTCAGAACCTGGTAATAAAAACTTTGCTGTTGCTGAGAGATTTTTGAGGTACAAATCCAGAGTCTGATGCACCATTTTGTAGCAACCGAAATCATAGGCTTAACGTACTTTCCTTGAGCCCTAGTTCATTCGAGGAAGGTGACTCAAGGAAACCCAGAGTATTTTCTCCATTTGTCTCTGTTGAAATATTTGTTTAGTACCATCTGGGTTCAGTCCCTATTTTCTTTCCATCTTTCCACTGTTTAACACTTCAATTTTGGATTTTTTTTTTGGGGTATTGGTGCATACATATGATTTGTGTTTTAGTTTTGGGGATTTAGTCATGCGATTATCACATTCTGCTGCAGAGGCACAAGTAAGAAAGGAGGTAACAGTAAAACTGAAAGACGTGCAAGCAACGCGCCACAGTCTCCTGAATCTCACAAGTCCGATTTATAAGGTGAGGAAAGCTCGCTCGCTCCTTAAAAATAGCTTTGGCTTGCTATGGCTTGGGAACAAGTCGACCTGGCCATATTTTGCATGTTGTTGAATGGTTCAATTTGGGAGCCAGCCATCTTAGCATGCTTCGTTTATTTCTGACTTTACACCCCTCAAGAACTCGACGTGGGTTAATTGGGTCTTTCACTCGGTGCTGGACATAACAATAGCATAGATTGTCTCTGTCAAATTGATGTTGCCTCTGTCAAATTGTCACAAAATTAGTTTCAATTCGTCTTACTTGTGCACTGCTACCTTCATTCTGACTCCTAATTCTTGTACTCCCTCCACTAAAGTTGTATTAAACCTGCGTCAATTAATTTGGATTCGAGGGAGTAACAAAATGTAATATCTTCGAAATGTTCAGATTGCGTGTATGTTAATCGTAAGTTTAGGTGACAGACAACTTTTGGGGTTGATCACGGCGCGCCGAACCTCCGGTGTGAAACCTGTATGGTGCGGAGATCTGCCTTAAGCTTATTCTCCTATGGTGCGGCGTTCAGCTATTTGCACGACCAAGTTGTTCAAAAAACGATGATCAATTGCTTGTTGTTGTAATATACAGATGAGGATGACACTTCTACTTTGGTACCGAAGCGGGACTCTGATGATGATACGTACTATCGCTGAATCTGGAGCTGTGTTAATCTCAGTCTTCGTGTCCTGCCCGTAGCTAGTGCCTAGTGCATGCCCAGGCATTAAAACGAACAGGCATATGCATGCTGCTGGGGCAACAAATAGCCCCATCGATCAGGCAGGCACGATAGGGTTCCTGTGAGTGGACCTACACGACGTCGTGCTCATATTCTCGTGGATGAAAGTAAAGGGAAAATATTTTCACAAATAAACCACGAATGCTAGCTTGGTGCGGCTCTGAGTCACGGAGGGAGAGACACGAGGGGAGGAGACGACGGTAGAAAATGCTTTTCTTAGAGCATGTAGAGCCACATATAACAAATATGGCCCCTCAAACGCCCACGGCGCGTCCGCGATAGTGTAAAAGTGCGGGCTACTATTCATTGTAGCAGTGTTTTGCTCGATCAGATCGCCAGGATCGTTGCCTCTGAGATCCAACGGACAAGATCAGTTTGGAAACGCTATCCGACGACCCAAATTCAGGCGCCCTAAGGGGGCTTCATTTTGCTCCACACTCTAACAATGAGATACCTACATGCTTCTATAGTCGGTAGCCCTACAATCGGACAAGTCATTTTCCCGCAAAGCAGCAAAAACTCAAACAAGCTGCAAATTTGGGGCAAAAATAAGCTAGCTCTATTTCAAGATGCATCATGCATGCATGCATGTCCTAATAAAATATGCTAACCACATGCAAAAAGACATGTTGCGGCAAAGCAGAGAACTATACTCCTACATAGCAATTATCTCACTTGCGTCCATAAAGACATGTACAATGGTGGCATATTGATACAGATGCCCCATAATAAATAATAGTTTGAAGCACCTATATTTATTTCTTCTCCCCAATGCAAGTTACTCCCTTCATCACAGTTTAGAAGGCACGGTTAAATTTGCGTGCGTTTCCACAATAAACAAGGTTTAGGTCGCATTGCATTTATTGCTAGTACCTAATTAGTACTTTGATATACTATTTCTATATGCATGCGTAGTGTGAATGCTATTTTTTAGCCCATCTCACAATCAATAGATAACCACCTAGGTCTCAGAGAATTTCCAAGCGCGTCTTCTAAACCGTGATGGAGGGAGTACAACTTATGGGCCTCATTAAGTAATAAAAAATAAAGACTCTGGTACACATGCATCTCTACTTTTCAGTCAAACCTTTTCAGTTTTTGACACCGGACCATACTTTGTCTCTCCAAGCACCCGCCTCCTGCAGAGGATCCTGCTTCCCTATCCAAACCTACTTTAGTTAATATCCGATCCTACATGACATGCGAGGCATCACCCTGAGGCAATGCATTGTACATGCCCTCAGGACATGGCCAATGCTCCAAGTTGGACTGCTGCCCCATAGAAAAAGCTGGTGATGTGGAAGAGAGAGGGAAAAAAGCTAGTGCTTGAAGAGAGGAACGGGTTCTTGTAGAGGAGACCGGTGCTTCATCCAAAAAGTTGAAATAAAGCAAAAACAAAAGAACTGGCTGTGAGAGATGTAATGCATGTGTAAAGGAAAAAAGTAAGAGAGATACTAAGAAATATGACGAAGGTGTGGTCCGGCCAATCTATAACTGATTTGGGGAGAGAAAAATTATACAGTGGTCTCAACCTACATGACACATGGGGCAGCTACATGGTGCTGCCTCCATCATACATGCCCTAAGAGTCCTAGTTGTCAAGATCCACTTGGACTCATGTCATCTTCGTGTCGTCAAGATCATGCATGCAAGGGGCACCTACACCACTTGCTAACCTAGTGGTTCTTTTACCTAAAGTGACGACGGTGAATTCGTGTGTCCGTGAGGGGACCATCTGTGTGACAATGGAATCTTCTGACTCAACTAGATTTACTTTTGTACTACTTTATATATTACCTATGTGTCACAACGTCACCGTGAATGCGTGATGCATAGTACGCAGGTTGCGTGCATGAACAACCCAAGAAACTAGCATATTCCTGCTTCACAGAGAAGCAAGGGCGGTGCCCTGCCGAATGCTTGCTTGGGTGGAGTGAAAATGACAATATCTCATCAAAATTTAACACAACATATAAAACATCAAATAAACATAATAGATTTATCATGAAATACATTTTTATAACATCCATGAAATTTAAAGATCCGTGATTCTAATCTTCAATAGACATTGTGTGAGTGTGCATGTGTCTCGGAAGAGAGTAGTACATCAGCAAAGAGGAAGAGGGGATTGGGAAAAGGAGTGTGGGTCTACATTTCAGAAAGAGGCCCTAATAACATATATGGGCTCTGCGACCAGGGCGCCAATGATCGTTCCCTTCCTGAAGACATTGCAAAGAATGCATATCCCTGCCGCAACTTGTTCAGCTTCCTCTTCTTTGCTTCCTCCAAAGCTGTGTTAGTGAGGCACCGTTACCCGTTCTCTTGCAGCACTACTACCTCCTTCGAGCCTTCGTCACCTGAAAAGTGAACAAAGCACTTTAGAGAGAGTGGCTAACATAAGGTGCTTTTTCAACGGGGAAATACCTTTTGGTTCCTGAGTGTATATACACCCTATGTGAGTTCTTTTTAATAATTACAAAAATTGTCAAAAAAGTTTAGACGTTTTTTTAATAAACTTGACTTTCTTTTGCACTATAATATAAATTTTCATGAAAAAACCCAGCGTATACTTCAGGGCAAAAAACTAAAATTAATTTGCTATTATAGGTCACTATCCACACTATTTTGTCCGAATTTTTTGTTTTTTTGGAAAGAAGTCAACGGATGTTTTTATTTTTGTGGAATTTTACTTACAAGTACAATGGAAGGTCAACTTTATTTTTAAAATATTTTCAGAAGTTTTTGAATTTTTATTTAATTACAAAAATATTTTTCCATATAGGATGCATATACACTCATAGACCAAAAGTTTCCCTCCCTTTTTAACGGGCCTAATGCAGACGAATGGTGCCACTTGGAGTGGAGGTTGTTGTGTCCGATGTTTGTTGGCCGGTGTTTTTGGCTTTACTGTTGTTGCACTCTCAGTATGTTACCCTTCTGAGTTTGCCTCTATATTGTCCCGTGGTGTAATGTGCTTCCTCGAAAGCATCCTCCTTTATGCTAGTGTTGTCTTGTATGTGCTCAGAATATAACATGTGGTGCATCACATAACTAACCTATACTCAACTCCAAATGTTTAGGAGGTTGGTTCTCGCGTTGTATTGTAACTATGTACTTGGTGTTTTGCATTTTTTGTGTTCTTGCTTCGGCAAGTGGTACTTACACCTGGGCATATCCGGGCCGGGCCAAAAAAAGCCCGGTGCTAAAAACCCAGGCCCGAGCTTGGCCAGGCCTGACTGTCTGTCCTACTAAATTGGGCCCGAGCCCGAAAAAGCCCGACACGGCTCAGTCGGCCCGACCTGACTACAGGTAAAATTTAGTTTTCTGCACGCCCGAGCCCGGCCCAATCTTCCCGTCGGGCTTAGTTTTCAGGCTCGAGCCCGGACCAATGGCATGCACAGGCCCAGCCCGGCCTAGAATTTTTGGGCCGGGTTGAGTCGGGCTGTCTGGGCCGGGCTGCCCATGGCCAGGTATAGTGGTAACGCCCCTTGTGCTGTCAAGGTTTTTGGTCTAGATTCTCTTGTAAACATGATCAATCTCTTTCTCATATGACATCATAAATCTGACGAAGACCGAGCCTGAAAGTAGGAAGGCAAATAGGTGGTTTGGATCACAATCTTGACTGGGCAACCGTGCTACGGGGTGCTTACCCAAAGGTTCACCGGCCATGGGTGCTCAGAATGTAACGTGGTCCTCCGCTTTCAGAGCATCTCCAATAGCCGCGCCAAACTAGCGCCGCGCCATAAAAATTTTTATTTTAGCGCGCGCGCAATCGAAATAGTTGCTCCAGCGGACGCGCGAAAACAGTGCGCGCGGCATACCTAGTCCAGCGCACGGGACGAAACTCAATCGCGCACCGCTTATTTGTTGCGCCCGCTCCCGCGCGCTGGACTCTCGCGCGCTCGCTCGCACCTCCCACCCTCCATCCAGCCGCGCCGCCGCCGCCGACCGCGCCACCCGGCGACCGTTCCGGCGCTTCCCCGGCCTATCCCCGCCCCGCGCACGCGCTTTCTCCGGCCCCCCTCTAGTCCCGCCGCCCCTCGCGCGCGCTGGTCCTCCGACGAACAGCGCCCGCGCGCTCGCTGCCGCTCGGCGCCCGCAAGGTGTTCGACAAAACGCCTAGAAGGTATGTATTGCTCAAAAGCCATGAATTTTGTGCATGTTGATTGTAGTTTTTTATTTATAGCATAGTATTCAACATTGTAGATGAGTTCGTCGTATGATTCTTCTGAAGAAGAATTTGATATGGAAGAGGAGGAGGATCTTGCGATGATCCTAGCTATGCATATCAATAAAAAACCAAAGCACGGTGGTTCGGTTATGGGTCGGCAGAAAATTTGGAGGGATAGGATCGATGCCCACAATAGATTGATCAGGCATTATTTTGCGGAGAATCCCACATACCCCGAGTCGTATTTTCGTCGCTGGTTTAGGATGAGCACCGAGTTGTTCAGGCGCATTGCAGAGAAACTAGCGAGCCATGACCGCTTTTTTCAGCAAAGGAGGAATGCCGCCGGAGAGCTCGGGCATAGCACCTTTCAGAAGGTGACAGCCGCTTTGCGTATGTTGGCATACGGTATACCGGCTGATCTAGTTGACGATCACTTGGCTATGGATGAGAGCCAAGCCATCATGTGTGTCAAGCGCTTCGCAGTCGGAATTGTGCAAGTGTTTGGTGAGGAGTATTTGAGATCTCCCAACACTGAAGACGTCGCAAGGCTTTTGGCGGTGAACAAAGCTCGCGGCTTTTCTGGCATGCTTGGCTCAATAGATTGCATGCATTGGAGTTGGAAAAATTCTCCAAAGGCATGGCATGGGCAATTCCACGGCCAAAAAAAGGGTTCCACTATAATCCTTGAAGCGGTGGCCGATCAAGAGACTTCGATTTGGCATGCATTCTTTGGAATGCCTGGATCTTTGAATGACATCAATGTTGTCAACCGGTCACCACTGATGAATAAGATTGCAAATGGGGAGTTGCCACCAGTGCAGTTTGTAGCAAGTGATCGTACATACAACTATGGCTGTTATCTAGCGGATGGCATCTATCCAAAGTGGCAAACCTTTGTCAAGCCGTTGAAAAAGCTAGAAGGTAAGAAAGAACTTGATTTCCACAATGCTCAGGCGGCGGCTAGAAAAGATGTGGAGAGAGCTTTTGGGATTTTGCAAGCCCAATTTGTTATTGTGAGAGGACCGGCCAGATTTTGGGATCAGAAGATGCTTTGGTACATAATGCACGCTTGTGTGATCATGCACAACATGGTCATCGAGAATGAGCGTGGCCAAGATGTAGACTACTCTCAGTATGAGCTCTTGGGATATCCCGTGCGAGTGCGACGGAGGGCTGAAAGGGTGGCCCGTTTTGTTGCCTCCTATCATGCCATTCGACGTCCCGCAGCGCATAATGATCTTCAGAAGGATCTCATTGAGGAGTGGTGGGCATGGAATGGACGACAAAAAGCATCATGAAATATGCGTTCGTTATTGTATTGTTGAACTATTTGTTGTGTTTAATTGCACTATTTGTTGTATTGAATGATAAACTGTTTGTTTGAGTTGTAATAACGAAACTGAACCATTTATTTTGGTTTGTTTTGATCTTTTTGCTTCTGTTTTCGAATGCATATGTTGTTTGTGCGAGAGTCGCGCGCGCTGCATTTTTGCGTGCTGCTGGAGCGGCACGCTGCATTCTAGCGCGGCTGCTGGAGCCAGCACTGCGCGCCGCGCCAAACCAGGCGATGGGCGCGCGCTAAATCTGTTTTTTGCGCGCGGCGCGTTCGGCGCCTGTTGAAGATGCTCTCAATGCATAACTTTAGTCGGTATGCTAACTCTATGGATAGGAAACAAGTGGCTTAAGACTAGTCACATTGAAGAGTAACTTACACTAGTAACATACACGCCAATCTTAGACTATGTTAGATAGTAGTAACATATGTGTAGTATAGTGCAAAGCTTCATTTATTAGGTTATAGACTCATTTTGTGTTGGTATGTGTGATGTTACTTATAGAATGAGTAACTAGCTAAGTTACTCAATTTACCTCTCTCCTTGTTAACTCATTGCCACATAGGCAAATTTGCTGAGTTAGACCCGATGTTACTCTTGAAGTTACTCCCACTGTGGCCAGTCTAAGAAAGTTAGGTTTGGACAGCAACAGTATGATGTACAAGTCCCTCGAAACAGGTTTTCACACCACTTTATATATAAAGCAACCATCACAAACAGTACCCTGCAGCTTTCGACGGGTTTTCAGTTTTCCTTCTAGCTGAAGTACCGGCATTCTTTCTGCCGTTTATTTTTTTCTGTATAAGAAACAGTCTTTCTGCCTCAGTCGACTGAGACTTATCCGTGAGATCTTACATTAAGATACGTGCAATTTTTTTTTCAGTTTTTTCTTTTTTTCTCTTGCATGTTATGCATTTGGCTTAGACTTGGTTAAATCTCAGTCGACTGAGACCTAGCCATCCTATAAAAAAATATTTTATCATTTAGGTAGGGACAGTATCTACACATGATTTTCCATATTGATGGCCTATCAGTATATCAACATATTTTGGTCGAAACTCATGTGATTATGTCAATAGAATAAGATTGCATCCATTCATTCAGTGATTTTAAGGTCGGCAGTAAACTTTTCAAAATGGAGCGCATCCACGTCCAAAAAACTGGAGCACATCCCTAATTGCACAGGTATATCATGAAACTACCGAGCTGCCGGCTCCAAGATTCTAGGAAGTGAACGCAGGTAACAAACACATAAGAATAGAAAAAACGTCCAAGTGGTCACTCGTACGCGCTAACCCTACGCGTAATGGAAAGGTGGCCGGTCCAGTTGGATGAAAATGCACGCTAACCCCTCAAGTAGTATATAGTGAACAATAAGAGCCGGAGCTCCCCCCTTGGCTCACTCGATCGCCCCACAGCACAGCTCACAGTAGCGTAGCCACCCCCGATCTCCCTAACTAATGCACCATGGATCTCATTCCCATGGCAGAGAGCTTCCCGGCGAGGATGTGCGAGATCGAGGAGGAGGCGGAGTGCTTCAGGAAGAACCTCCGGTAAGCAAGCATGCATGCATGAACCCACCAGCTTTCTCTCGTTTAGCTTTTCTTGTTCATCGTCGATCATCAGCAAAATTGGTCGACGGCCCGTGGGTCGGCCGGCTTTTCTGCACCAGGACCAGGACGAGCAACAGCAAGCAGCAGGCGCTCAAGCCCATGCCCCAGCCAAGCAAGGACCACATCTCCGTCCTTCTCTCGACCACCGACGTATACGAGGTAAGTGCATATTCTTTCTTAGTATGTTTTTGTTTATTATTATCTACTCCCTACTAGTAATCTAAATGCTTTTATATTAGTTTATGGAGGGAGTACTTCAAATTAGCCTGATTTGCTCTTCCTAAATTCTAAGTATGGACATGTAGGCTGTTGAGCACGTAGCCACTAAGATGGCGAGTGGCCTCGTCGTTTCGGACAATGGTGGTGGTGGCGGCGGCGACAGCAGCGGCAGTGACAATTTCGGGTCGCAGGTGAGACCATCTCAATATTATCTGATTTCATCCCCCTTTGCTGTGATACGTCTGTGTGGTCAGCTTATTTTATTAGAGCATGTGCATGTCAAACTAGCTCGACTACACTTTCATCATGTCTCAGCACATTAAGGACATGGTCAACGGTGGCGGCGACATCTGTGAGGTAGTACTCCTACTAGTTAATTTTCCACTCTGTAGTGACCTAAAACGTTCTATATTTGTTTATTGCTAATTATGGCGCCACCACATACATGCAGCTTGCTGCACAAGTGGCCATTCAGGTGACGAACGGCCTCCAGATTGTTCCCGTCACCTCTCCGGCGGCGCAGGTGAGATATTGCTACTCTACAGACTGATCTGGTTTGATATTTTGTTTTGCGTCATCCTGATGCCTCCACCTAAAGCACCCACTTCCTCTCTCTCTCTCTCTCTCACACACACACAAAAATACATTTCCCCGTGGTCTGCCATCTCTTTCATTCTTATCAGTTATTCCACTTGTTTGCCATGATTGTTGTGGATGATGATGATGATGATGATGATGATGATACACATTACAGGTCGGGGCCAACAACAACGCCCACGACGACTTCAGTATCAACATAGACCAATTCAACGAGGAGCCGCCTACCACGGTACTATCCTCAGCACAGCTCTCACAAGCGCTGATGACGGTAGCCTTGCTCACTATGGCCATCGACGTTGGCACTGTGCTCTACAAGCCGGTGAGAGGCGTGGTGTTCGGCCACAACAAGCTCGCCTATTACCTCACCCTCGCTGGTATTTTCATTGCCGGAGTAGCGGAGGCCCTGATCTCCTCCTGGCTGTCCCGCTCTCACGAGGTTGACAAGCGTTGTTTCTCATTCGGAAGGGCTGTCCTATGCGCCTCGCTTGTGCCATTTGTCGCCATCATCGGCATCGGAGGTTTCGCTTTCGTGGAAGGCTGATAGAACTCTTCTACTTGCTTATGATGACGACACCCACAGTTACTTTATAAGAACATCTTCATATATTAGTCGGTTTAGTTCTCCAAGGCTTATGCGCCAAGTTGACGTACATTGAAATTTTAATGATCTACATGATCATACATCACGCGGCCCTAGAGGGTAACCCGCTTCAACACTGCAATCCCTATCATTATATTCTTGAACCGGGCATTACCCCCTTTCCATTAATTAGTTGCATAACAGAGATACAACGTTCACACAACAAGAGATACATGAAGAGAGAAAGAGAAGAAGCGAGTGGTCTAAGTGGCTGCATGCATCGCCCAGATGCAGAGGCCGGGGGTCTTCCTCCTTTTCTAAAAAAACACACATCAAGAGCCTGATGAAAAGAAGGATGAACATGAGTGGAGTACGGGGTGCAATTTACCAACCAAAAATGTATCGCGTGTCTTGCTCAAACGTTGCACATGCTCATCCACTCCTTTAGAGGAAGATAGATAGTAGCCTAAGTGGCACTTGCTTATTACTGCAGCTTCCACTCCATTAATTTCAGTGCCACACATGGATGCGACGTGACAGCCCATGCGTGCAGCTGGTTCTTTTTGGAAAGAATGTGACTCCAGATGACAACAATGTGCACACCTTTTCTTCTCTCAATGGTTAGTTTGGTTCAAACATCCATGATGCTAAGCCCCGCGTTTGGTGGTCTTCATGAGTGCGAGGCTGCAAGAGGTGGCAGGATAATAAACTCAAAATTCGTTGGTAATTCTGATGGTGTGGTCGGTCTAGAGAGAGATGAACAAAAAACTGTTTGATAAGGTCCAACACTGTTGAAGAGACTCTTAGAACAGATAAAAACTTAATTCTTCTCGCGAGTCGCCTGGCCTCCCTTAGGTCTGATATGAATAGCAGGATGACAGTATGAGTGGAGAGCTGAATGGAACCACCCTTTCTACAGTGGCGGAGCTAGGCAGGTATATTATTTCTAATCTAAGCAACCCTTAAAAAAATTCCTGATTTTGATTAAGGCTT
>NC_041384.1:42347565-42418577 GCF_002162155.2 Triticum dicoccoides | reverse complement strand
CAGGCCATAACATAGCTCCGCCACTGCCTTCGTGGATGTCTTTGTGGCGTGCCGTCCATGCTGCCCATGCGATAATGAATCTATGAGGTTCAAGATCATTGTTTAGCATTAGGCTCTATAATGACGGAGACATATTCGACAACTTCTTCTTCCCCATGTCCCACACGCAGCGGGCCATGGCACATTCAATAGTGAATGCCACCATTAGTCCTCAGCCCCGCAAATGTCGCAGCAACTCGTAGTTGTCGTGTTTTAGGAGATCAGTTATAGGGTGCTAAGCACCAAAGAAAAACCTTTAATAATTAAGGAACTTAGATTTTCCACAGCTGATTGGTTACATTAACGCGTAAAGAACATAACTCGGTAATTGATCCCATTTGCATGAGAATTGCTTTGCAGAAGAGGCACCCGGTGGGGCTGAAGAAACCACCAAAGTTGATATGTACATTTTATTCCCCTCCAATAATTGGGCCGGATCATGTCATTGATGTTTGGGGTGATGGCTCTGCACATGGTAAGCGGAGCGACATACAGTGATTGCCGAGCTATTCGGCCTAAAAATATTGCATTTTTATTCTTGTGGATTTTTGTAGGGATATGATCATAGTTTTCTAACTCATTGTTTCGATCCGCTCATGATTTATAGACATTTTGTTCCTGTGTAGACAAAAGGTTTATCACTTTTTTGACCCACAATACATTCCATTTTATATATAGAGGATGAAAGTAGCTAGATGCGCTAAGCACATGACGTGTTGTGCATGATAGTGCTACCAATAAGTTAACACCTTACATTGAAACCAATAAACACAACTTACAAAGTTCGTACAGATCCTTCTTTTTTAAAACGGATTACACACCTAGACATATAGTGGCACATATATGCAACGTACATACGCACTTTACACTTGCAGGCCACTATTACAAACACTCTGCATATTAATCAGTCGATTCTTTTACTTTCATAAGGGGAAAGACTGGGCGTGTCGCAATGCCACACTGCCCTGATGGATTCTTTGTGCCCATCTTCATTAGCATGTAACCTTTGTCACCCCATGTCGCCCCCCACGAGTTCTTCACGATCCAATACTTGGCACCATCTTGTGCCTGTCGCCCGTAGCCTACTACGGTGACGGCATGGGTCAGCTTCGTGGTGCTACATGGCCCGTTGAAGATGCCTCCCTTGTAGTGGTGGAAGTGGCTGCCACTTGACGCGATCAAAACGGCTATAGGTCGGTTAGCCACGGCGTTCCTCAGCGACACCTCGTTGTTGCCCTCGACTCTCCCGGAGCCAGTGATCTTTGCGGCCGGCTTACGGTTCGTTCTGCACCGACCAGTGGCTGCCTTGTATCCGTAGGAGGATGTGGTGGTGATCCCTCCATTCTGTTGGATCCACTAGAAAGCTCTGCTAGCCCGGCCGCCATTGCAACCGCCGTCGAAGGAGTCGCAGTCTACTAGCTGTTGCTCCGACAGAGACACCAGGGTCCCTCTCCTGAACTTGTGTAGTCCTTCGATTGCACCCACGGCGGCGAATGCCCAGCAAGATCCTGCAGTTGCATAGCAATGCTTAACTTAATCATTGAGCTAGCTGCGTATGTAAAAATGTATTTTGTAGCCGTTGTTGTTACTTTGTTGGCAAGTTGTCGTTCTCAATTGTCATAATTATATATAGCTAGTAGAGAAAAAGAACAACAGATGTTGCACGTACCGCATTTCCCTTGGTCGTTAACCGGGGTGATGGTGCCTCTCTTCCTCCAGTCCACGCTACTCGGCGCCCTGGCTGAGAAGTTGGCATACACGCGACACCCTCATATGTGCCCGCGCCATTGACAGGGCCAACACGGGTGGTGATAATCTGCTCGTCATCTTCCAGAATCTGCCTGGTATAAAGCGCCATGAACTCTTCATCTGTAAGGTCAGTGAAGGGACCCTCCCCAAGCTCGTACGTGAGCCCGGAGGTGGTGGCCTCGGCATTCACAGCCTCTATGTACCTCATGTTGCTCTTGTATACCTCAAACCGGCGAGCCTTCTCATCGGAGGTGGAGTAGGATCTGTTTTGCGCCGTCATCCACACATGGAAACGGCCCATCATCAGACCATGGTGGTCGTCGGTGCCGATGTCGGAGCGCTCACGGTCACGGGGAAGATCATCGCTCGTCGGCAACGACTCAGAGGAGCAGCCGGCTAGCATGAGGCAGCTGGTGGCAAGGAGCACACATAGCGCTACTGAAGAGCACCTACACATGGAGAACGTGATCGTGTGACCAGTCATTTGGTGGTAACGCTAGTGTGTTGATGGTGATTGGATGCCGCTCATGCTCAGCTAGGCTGTGGTGCTTTTATAGCCCAACTAAATCAGCTGCTATATGAAAGAAGTAACATGCCTGAGGGCATGGCCAACGTGCTGCCCCGCTGGTCCAGCTCGGCTCAGACTCTACAACGGAGGTTCGTGTGAGGTAGCGGCCTCTTGCAGAGGCGGCAGCTGCTCAATGAGGAAGAAGAAAATAGTAACTGAGATGAAGCACACTGAGACGAGGGAAGAAAGTGGTGATTCAGGTGGTGTGGACAAGGCATGTCTCCCACGTCTAGTCCACCCATATTTATTTATTTAGAGTAAAATCTTGTCCAAAGCGGAATCATCCGGTAGCCAACGGGGCACTGCACCAGCTATGTAATGCTTGTGCACATGCTTACATATCTGAAATCATAGAGGCCAAAATATCCGCGTATAAAATACTACGTATTAGCCAGCATGATGGCCGGATTAAACAAAGCGTCGACATGCGCGAGAAGTTAGGCTTCAATCGTGCAAACAATTTAATTGACTCAGTTGTGTTCCATGGATGGAAGTAGCTCTTGGATCAGATTAGAAAGAGAGGAGAGCTAACTGCATAACAAAACATGTCAAATCCGAGTAGAAGGCCACGATCCAGCATTGGCATATTTCAATTTTATCAGAAAGTATTCTACAAAGAAAATATTTCTTGTGTTATTTTGTTACAGCTCTCAAATTGTAGTAACAGTTTTTTTCAGTTTCAAAGAAAATAAATGTTTACTCGAGCTAATTAGCGTGTTTATCTGTGTAGTTATGGGCATGCGAGCGGCCGAGTAGAGGAGTACCAATTAATCCCCATATACTCACAGGAGTATATTTGATCACACTAGGTTAGCTCTTTTGTAGGTTTTTATTTATTTTTAAATGGAAATATATATTCCATCATGCATGTGTATGTCGAAGAGGTGTGACGAACTAAGCCTAGCTCAGATGGTTAGGATCTTTGTAGTGGAATCAGCCCAATAAGGTTCAAGTCCTAGACTTGGGATAGGTGCTCGTATTTTTCTGGATTTATTTCAGTCTTTCCGGTGATATTTGTTTAGTGGGAGAAGATGTTCCCGTTAACTATGCAAGCGCATGTGTTCAGTGGAAGGAGATGTTCCCATTGACTACGTAGGCACCTATGATGACTTCGTCGATCTCAAAATGTTGTGCCGGCTCACTCTCTTAAAAATGCTCATCGGAGTAAGGTGTGTGTGCATTCATAGAGGTGAATGTATGCGTGTGTATGAGTGTCTGCATCTAATACTGCATTAAAAAAGGTGTGCTTATGTACACCCTCCTTACAAAATATATACAACTCCCAAGGCAAATCAGTGGTTGAGATTAAAGCCGAGCTCATGTGGATATTTCACCATGTCGGTCAGCAGTTTCTTAGTTATTGCCACGATCAGGTGGTGTTCATGCCAGGATCTTAGTCATGAGTGAAAGTGGTTAAGTTTAATCCTAACTAAACAAAACATAGAGCATGCCGCACGATCCAGAGTTGTTGCTGCCACGATTTTAGTCAACTGGATAATACCATGTGTGTTGTTGTGAGAATCAGTTGTAATGTAATATCAATGAGATTTGTTTTTACGAAACATAGAACATGACACACCATCCGGTGTTGTTGCTGTCATGATCTTAGAACATGAGTGCACATGGTTAAATTTATCATTATAACTAAACAAAGCACAGAGTATGCCACACGATCCCGGTGTTGTTTGTGCCACGTTCCTAGTCCATGAGTGCAAGTGTTAAGCTTAGTCCTAACTAAACAAAATATAGGACACGCCACACGATCCGGTGATGTTGCTGTCACGATTTTAGTCCATAAGTGCAAGTGGTTAAGTTTAGTCCTAACTAAAAGACACATAGAAGATTCCACGTGATCCGGCCAGTGGTGTTACTGCCATGATATATCCTAGTCCATGAGTGCAAGTGATTAAGCATAGTCCTAATGGAACAAAACATAGAATAGCCACAAAATCCAGTGTTGTTGCTCCTATGATCTTAGTTCATGAGTGCAAGTGGCTATAAGCTTAGTCGTAACTAAACAAAACATAGGGCATCCCAACTGCGAAGCTGAGAAATCCATGAGTGCAAGTGATTAAGCATAGTCCTAATGGAACAAAACATAGAATAGCCACACAACCCAGTGCTGTTGCTCCTATGATCTTAGTTCATGAGGCAAGTGGCTATAAGCTTAGTCGTAACTAAACAAAACATAGGGCATCCCAACTGCAAAGCTGAGAAACAACATGTCAACCTTGATTGCAAACACGGATAATTAACAAATGTATGTTACAACTAGTAATTAAACATCAATTTTGGTGTTATAGATTTTAAAACACACATTCGTTAGAGAAACAAAATATTCCTAGATCGGTGAGTCACCAAATGAGCGTTAGTATAGCATTATCCTCCTGGGCCAAGTTTAGACAGAAATAATATAGAATTCGTTGGTTTAGTACAAAGACTGAAACCATGTGATGCACATTTGTTACAACAAAGGCTTCTAACCACAAGTTCGGATAGAAATGAAGGGAAATTTATTGGTTACACTCAAAGAACGAAACTCTGCGATGCAGGTTCAGGACAGCAAAGTCCCCTCCCCCCTCCCATGGCACAAGTTCATATAGAAATAAAACAAAGTTCACTAGTTCGATACAAAGAATGTAACCAGGTAGAAGTACCAATAACGAGTCTAGCAAACAAGAAGATACACTTGAAAAGCTAAATAGAGTACAAAGCATCCAGATATGCAATGAAATAAGATAGATGTCCCAATAGCAGACAAAGATGGACAGGGGAAATGATTCAAAACACGGAGGGGGGAAATATAATACATTGCGAAGAAATAGAACTCGTTTGTTCATAGAAAACAACGTGAAGTGTTCGCCTGGTTCAACTTGATGGCACAACTCTGCGTCGGGTTAGAGAGGCTGGTCCACAACTCTAAAGGCAAGAAAGTCTTTGTCATGTTCTCCTTGAACTAAGTTCTACAAAACTCATCCAAATACTTGTGGTAGATCTTGAGGTGATCTTTGGATCTTGCCATACTAGTCCTTTGGAGAATCCACACTTTGGTCTTTGGATGCTCTTCAAAAACTTCTAACAATCAAGAGGATGCAAAGTCCTCAAGAGTAAAAAGTCTAGGTTCAGCTTTGATCAATTTTTTCAGTGATCCTCACTTGCTTTGCAGTTTTTAGGCTGCTTTTCGCCACATACGATTTCCTCAAATCTTCGGGAGGATGGGTTGCTTAGACAACACTTGTAAAATCACTCGGAGCTTCCTACCACAAATGGTTGAGAGGCGTGGCTATTTATAGCAACGAGCGAACCCATGTGGGTGTTGAAATGACCGTTGGAGAGGCACACAAACCATCATCAACCCGACATGACTTGTGGTTGGGTTCGTTCGTGGCCATCGTATGCTCTAGCAGATCCCCGTCTACCAACTCCCAAACAAATCGACTCATCGAGCACTCAATGAGAGAGTGTTTCCAAGAATCATCAACGCCACACAGGGAACGACAGAAGATATGCACATCCTCCCAGCATGGGCCGGAGCCATGGTTCTATTAGCCATTTTGTAGTCTGGCCTAATAAATTTGGGCTCCAGTACGTTGGGCTTTTTTCTGATAAGAAGTATGCTGGGCTCAAACCACAAAAGCATGCACAATTAAGAAAAGAAAGAGAGGCAATAACATGTCAATGTGGGAATGAATAATATCCAGGCACTAGTAACATTTTTTTTTCTGAAGAAGATAATGACTCAAATGGAAAATTGTCTGAACTAGAGGAGGTTTCTAAGAGTATAGTTCTTTCACAAGACTGTGACTCTTTGGTCTGGCAATATGAAAGTTCTGGCCAGTATACCTCTAGCTCTCTATACACTATTGTAAATTTCAGAGGGGTTACCCAAGTTTGTTTTCCTTCGGTTTGGAAAATTATTATGCCAAGTAGGGTGCACATTTTCCACTGGTATGACTAGAGACAGTTTGAAAAGGATGAACCTGCAAAAACCTGAAGAATGTGCTTTCCGCTCTTGTAAAGAATCAGTTTATCACCTCTTTTTTGGATGTGTAGTTGCAAAAGAAATCTGGGTCGCTGCTAGTGTTATAAAAACCCAGAATCTATTGCCTGACTATGGATTGCTGGCAAAATCATTAGATCATGTTAATGTCTTTAGTGCAGCCGTTCTCTGGGCTATATGAAAACATAGAAATAACATGCTCTGAAGAATGCACCCTGCATGGTGTCAAGTTCGGGCCGCCGTCACCGCCACAAGTCGATCGCTTCAGCGTTGCACCGAGCCCCATGTCTACTCTTGCCTTGGGTGCTCTAGCCTCACTTGTGGCGATGTAGCGTGAGCATTTTTGCTTGCATGTGTGCTAGAATGTTGGATTTGTCCTGGCATGTATGCCTTGTGGACCTTTAGACCATTTTCTTCTTCTTTTTGTCTTCACCTCAAGTGAAGAGTTTAAAAACTTTGTTTTGCGTGCGTTTTGTGTAAGGATGGCAATGGGTCGGGTTTGGATCGGGTTGAACAATCTCAAATCCATATCCATGTCCATGACGACAATCTTTGGCCGCCCATGAAAAAATCCATGGGTGAAAAATTGTGTCCATGTCCAAATCCGATGGATATCCATACCAATTGGATATCCATTGGGTCCTGTCGAGATATATAAATAAGACATAACACAATATTAACATAAACTCTTCCATTCTTCACCTCGTGGTAGGCTAGGCTTCACTTATGGTAAATCAACATCCACTAACAATCTAAGATCATTTAGTATTTTTCTAACAGATGAGAATGACGAGTCATTTAAGGAGGTAAAAATAAGGAAAGTGATGTTGGGGTATGTTACAGAGGGGATTGAATGTCAACTTAAAAAGTTACGATGGGGATTGTGTAATTTCTTATGCATGTTTTAGATAAAAAAAGTGTAAAATTGTTGTGGGACATATGACCATGGGGCAGGGATAGCAGATTTTCCCCAATTAAGTCATACTATCGGGTCAGGTTTGGGTATATCCATGGGTACAAGATTATATCCATGCCCTATCCACGAACAATCGGGTCGGGTTTGGGCGCCGCCCATGGACACAAAAGCATATCCAAACCCTATCCATTCGGGTCGGATATCCATGGATGTTCATGTCCATAGATAAAATTGTCATCCTTAGTTTTGTGGCACTCGGGTGCATGGTTTCCTTTCAATGAAATGGGACCCGGGGAGCTCCTCCCTTTTATATCTAAAAAAAGAGCTCAATATGGAACGGATCAGGAAAACTGCTCCCTCAGCCTGGATCGATATATAGCATCTGCTTGTTCCGCTCCATTGAGCATCATGTGATGCCATCGTGGTCATGCCCAGAGCCTCCTTTTTTGGCGACGTATTGGGAAGACAATGTGAGAGCTGCAGGCGAGCAACTGGCTTCATTGAAGGCTCTCTCATTTCTTTTTTTCCCAGCGTCCGCCATACGAGCAAATAGAGCGGCGACCAATCTTTGTTGTGCGGGTTGCTATTGAAAGTTTTCACAGTATCCATCTGTACAGGTTGCATATGTTGGGGTGTGTGTGCATGCAATCAATCGTACTCCCTTCATTTTTATTTAGTTCGTGTATTATCTTTGGTCAAAGTCAAGCTTTATAAACTTTGAAAAAGTTTATAAATAAAAATATTTTTTAATATATACTATAACAAATCAATGCCATTAGATTTATTATCGAATGTGCTTTCACATCATATAGATTAGTTATAGTGAATGTTTATATTGTTTTTTAATAAACTTGATCAAACTTTACAAAGTTTGACTTCAGTCAAACCTGATATGCAGAGTAAATGAAAACAAAGGAAGTATGTAGCATAGAATGCTAACCTTTGAACTTACTTCATTTACAGTCATAATGGCCGTCGTTTCACCGTAACCGATGCATATTTGCCCTTTACGTTCTTTTCGGGCGTTACAAAAACATGCATGCATTCTGCTGTGCAACATATACCCATCAATCAGGCACGACAGGGTTTCCGGTCGCCCACTCTTTCTGCGACTGGATCTACACGACGTCGCGGTCTTATTCTGGGTGAAGTCAAGCGGTTCGTATGTCAACCACGAAACTAGCTTCTTAGTGCAGTTCCGAGTCACGAAGAGAGGTCGGAAGGATAGAGACGACAATGTTTTACTACATCACATGGGTCACATCCCAAAGCAGCAAAACTTAAGCAGGCTGCAGATTTGGGTTGTGGAAAATCACCGGATACTACCGTCACATGGAATCTGGAGGGGGTAGGAGGTGTGATGCTGCACACAAACTACAGTTTTCCCTAATGAAGTAAGCTAGCTCTAGTTGGACTTGCATCCAACATTCATAAAATAAGATAACCACATGCATAAAGACATGTCGCGGCAAAAGACACGGTGATGATCTCTCGTCGTTGTCGTTAAGACTGAAGAACCACTTGGGACTTGGCCAAAAACAATGAACAATAGATAAAAAACCAAAAAAAAAAAAACTTGGGCCTTGGCCAAAAACAATGAACAATAGATAAAAAACCAAAAAAAAACTTGGGACTTGGCCGCTTGCCATATATAATAGGAAATCCAAGGCCCAAATCTCGTTTTTTCCCCAAGTATACAATCTCTTCAGGTGACCATGCAGTAGCACTTTACGCAGCAGCAGAAGTCGATGCTAGCTGTTGCCCATGCATCGTCGTGGTTGTCGGAACAAAAACAAGAGAGAAAATTCGGCTCCATTTCCTAGTGCCACCCACGGACGCGACAGGACAGCCCAGGAAGAACGTATGCATCTACGTCATTTGGCAAACGTACGTTGGCAAGAAACTCAACCTCCATCGTGCATTCGATCGAGCACCGGGTCATCGACCTAACTAGTCCACTTTGGTTGTCACCATCGGCCCTTGGGGCCAGTGGTGGTCCTGCTCCTGTGGTAGTACATCTTATTCTCTTGTTACTTTTCACAGTCATCCCTGATTCGGGCAGGCGTAAGCCCACTGTTGATGCGTAAAAAAAAAGTCATCCCTGATCTTTGCTTAGTAATTAAACAGGGTGAATACACTGCACTGCATGAAACTTTCTCGCCGTGCTCTATATAAGCCCTGCGATGTTTCTACGCAAAAGGTGGTGTCATATGATGGTGTATTGTGTGTACATACATGTGTGAAGAGGACGGTGGACCATTTGTGCCCCGGTGGATCGAATCTAGTGACTAGGATTCTGTTTACCTTTTTACTTTATTCTTAACAGCGTTGCGTACATGAATTAACTGCCCAAAGAAAGGTACCGCCACTTGGGTCGAGGGATGACCAAGGACGAGGGTACGTGCACTGCCGACTGCACGAGGAAAATGACTAGCTACTACTACTAATCTTGTGTACTCCAAGATGGCAGGCGATCAGACCAGCACGGGTGGGCAGGTCTATCGACCAGATGGAGCAAGAAGATGGACATGGTGCGGAAGGAGAAAGAAGAACAGTGTATTCAGCGACCAAGTGCTCTACTCAGAGCTGAACCAATCGTGCATGAAGCTTGCTTAGGAAATTAAGCTCCGTCATTTTCCTGGTCCTGGATTGTAAAGGAATCGTAGCTCTTGCTCTCGCTCTCTTTCCTGCAGAAACTTGGACGCGAAGAAACAAGGCAAGGCATGCTCTCTATAGTGTAGGTTCTCCCAGGTGAGATCGCCATCACGGCCAAGACAAGTCCGTTTTTTCTTGCAGATTGCTGCAGCATACGTGACGCCGGGCGGCACCATTCGTCATGTGTCACAAATGAAGCCATCACGATCGTTACTGACTTACTGTGTCACTGTGTCGTCTGTGATCATCGAACCTACGCATTCTTACAGGAGATGTACTATATTTGGTCACTTGATAAAGGACAAGAAAGGAGAGTGCATGCACTTTCTCTTTTGGAGACTGCATTCCACCGGTTACATAGGTGGAGAGTACCGGAGCTGCTTCACAGCTTAAGTCAAACATCCCTCGCAAAGTCGTTGGTTGGCATACAACGCACGCACGTAGGGGCTCAAGCAGCCCCTCCTCCCAAAAAAATAGGGTTCCTCGGCCTCCCGTGGCGCCATCGGTTCGCCTCATCTCCGGTGGCCTTAGGGCCATGGAGGCGCGGTGGATCACGACCCTTGCCGGTGGGAGGATTTCGTTTTTAAATGTGTTTTTGAGTTTTATTAGGGTTTGTGTCCTGTTTAAGAAGGCCAAACGATGGCAGCTCCTTGAAGATAAAATATGGTTCTTCTCGCCTAGCCCCCCGTTCCGGTGATGCATCTAGTATCTTCGGTGGGTGTGTGGAGATGTGTATCCGGCGGATCTGCCTTTGGTGGATTGCTCGGATCTGTTCGTTGTTCATCTACGTTCGTATGTCTTCAGGTTGGGTCCTTTTGATCTATACTACTCTTTATCTGCGACGGTTGCTGTTCTGATGCGCTATTCCATGGGGCCTTAGCATGACGACTTTTCGACTGTCTACTATAACAAGTTTTGCCTAGCTTCGGTAAGGGAGGGACGATGAAGACGGCGCGCCTTCGGCTCGTTTCAGTGCTTGTAGTCATCACTAGGTGGTCTATAAATATGGATGTAATTTTTAATTTTTTTTCTGATGTCCGTTGTACTGTCATGACTAAAGATGACTAGAAAAAAATATCCCTCACAAAAAAAAATTTAAGTCAAACATCACATCTGCATGCACGAGTAGAGATGTACAAATTTGCTCCAAGACAAATTACCCACTAATATATACTCTTATATATTAACAAGACACGATGACTTATTTAGGGACGTAGATATATGTGTGCTAGTGAGACGTCTCGTTCGCACGGACATATAGGCGCGAGTGCGACCGATGAAAATAAAATACGTACATATATGAATGGCTAGCTAGCTAGCTACTCCATGCATCATGCATGCATGCATGCGAGTATATTAGAGCTTGACAGTGAGCCCGACGCCACCCACGGCCGATACGAGCAGAAGAAGCACGATGGCGACGCGCTGGAGACCCGCGGCGAAAGCGTGGAACCGCCGGCACTCGAAGCGGGGCAGCCAGAAGGCGGTCGCCATCTCCACGGGCACGGCAGCGAGAATGGCTGCGACGATGCCGTAGTAAGCGGCCTCGTGGCGTGCGAACACCGAACCCGTGGCGGCCGGCCGGTGAAGCCCGGCGTTGATGCCCACGAAGAGGGTCGCAGAGCTCAGCACCCAGAGCGCGCGCGTGAACTGCTCCGTCGACGCGCCTGGAGACACTAGCCGCACCATCTGGCTTCTGCTGGCCTCCTCCAGCTCCAAGTTGGCCATGGGGTGGTTGTTGTTGTTGTTGTTGCCGACTTCTAGTTCCATTTCCAATACGACGGCGGAGGAGGCGGCCATGGCCGGCTCAGGTCTGAGTGGGGAGAGCGGAAGTGGGGCTCGTCGGGAAAGGACGGGATGGACATGTAAGGAAAGGATCGCTCTCTGTATCGGAGTCAAGCGGCGTTGGGACTGTGTGGGAATCTGGAGGATGAAGAGGACTAGAGGGAGCATGCAATGTAGTAGTTGCACTGGTGTTTATAACGATGGACGCTGGAGACAGGTTCCTTTTTCTAACAAAAAACAATACTAGCTAGCTACTACACGGTCGAGTTATCGGTATCAATTGCAAGAAATGTCCACATCTAGCTGGGAAAATGCCGACCGGCCGTCGTTCAGTTTTGTCACCATCACTACGCTGGTTGAATTGGAAAACCAAAGATGCGGATCGACACGCATGCGTGCGTATCCAAGATTCATGGCACGGTATGATCTGTAAAGTGTGGAGGACGGCGGTGTATCTTTCAAGCCTCCTGCCTTTCAGCACGATTCTCTGGATCGAATTCACAGAAAGGAAAATTCAGGACAATTTCGACCTGCTTGCTTAATTTAAAGAGAGATGGATGATTGTTGATGAGAATACAAGGGTGACATCAGTTTTAGGGGGTTCCAACCTGTTTACATCCCTTCTGTATGGTCCATTTCCGCCGCTAGAGTGTAAATTTCCCTCTGGCTCCTAGCTAACAGTAAACTCATGACCAGAGATAATGTAGAGAAACGTCACGTGGGGCAAGCTTTTAGATTGTGTGTTCTTCTCTGAACCTTTTTTTCTAAACGAGCATTACCCCACCTCTGCATCAAAATAATGCATGCATTATGAGAAACTGGTGGCTGAACACCAGCTTGGTGCACCTACGCTACACCAACGCAAGAAAACGAAGCAAAAAAATTCAAAAAAACTGGAACTTTGTGGGAATGATTATGAACAAAAGTTATTGGTACTTGCAAAGTTTGGTGATCAGATGATAATCGAGGAGCTATGTACATAAAATAATTACTCAAAATGTATGTGCACTATATCAGCAGAATTTGTAAAAAAAAATTTGCACAGAGCTCCTCGGATGTCATTTGACCACCAAATTTGCAAGCATCTATAACTTTTGTTCATAATCATTCCCTCAAAAATTTAGATTTTTTAAAATATTTTGCTATGTTTTCTTACGTGGGTGTGGGTGTAGCATGGGTGCACCGAGCTGGGGTGTAGAGTGTCGTTTTCGTGCATCCTCGGTGCACCCATGAACAAAATCTTAGCAAAACATTTCAAATAAAATATGGAACTTTCTGGATGTGATTATGACCAAATGTTATAGGTGCTTGCAAAAGTTGGTGGCCAAATAACATTTGAGAAGCTCTGTACAAAAAAAAAACAAAGTTTGTGTTGAAACATGTGAACAGTAAACTTGGGTGCATAGTATCATTTGTATTTCGTTTTGTATGGAGATAATTTAATTTTCTTTTGTGCAAAAACTTTGCAAGATCGTAAAACATTTGATCATAATCATGTCCACAAAGTTTTAGATTTTCTTTATTTTTTTCTTATTTTTTTTAATTTGTTGTTCAGTACGTGGGTGCTACTTTCTCATATTCATCGGAGTCTGACAGAATAAATACAAAGACCAACCCAAAACCTCCTTCAAGGTAAACAAAATCGCTAGACCTACAAGTATAAAAATGTGCCCTAACCGCATTAACAAACATCATCTAATCAAGTGGCCTTAAGAAGCCGCCAACCTAGCAAGCTGAGAGCAGCAACCGGTCTAGGTGTCCCACAATGCGCAACGCATGTGCACGTTCTAGGATATGGCACCACCATCTTCCGCCCTCCCATCTTTAGGAGGAATCATTGCATAGACCTTGCCAGACTTATATTTCGTCGACGTCACCACGACCTCAGACAACACCATCAGCCTGCACGCATCCATCAAGCCGCGTCAAACACTGAAACTCCACTGCTCCATGCCGCCGAGGCCCACCGTCTTCAATGAGGTAGATGTAACACCACTTCACTTGTTAGCCCCTCCAGTGAACCTATGCTCCAAAATAATGCCCCCAGGGGAGAGAACGACACCACAATCTCCGTCATCATATGATCCGGGAGACCCAGATCTAGGCTTTCCCCAGGAACAGATGCCCCCTGGAGGAAGAGGGGCATGCCATTTGCAACCGCCCACGAACCCAAATGGTACCCACCACCACACAGCTCTCACGAGGACGCCTTCAAGGAGGACAGGACACCATAAGCGTCGTCACTGCCCATCGTAGTTAGGGTTTTCACTCGAGAAGTGGTGGGGTGGGAAGAGGTAGGGCGAACCTGAACAACGTCTCCAAGAGAAGATCGGCGCCCTCGGGCGTCGACGCAGTTGTGGCCGGTAATAGCTGGCTAGAGAATTATCCCAATCCGCATTGTTAGAGATATATTTGGGATACTTGTATTTGGTAGTCTAGGATTTGTAATCCATCTCCTACCTTATCTCCAGGAGAGGCTTCTTGCCCTCCAAGTCTTGTACTCAATATATACTCGCCCTCGAGGCTCAATAATACATCCATCAAATTCCACCAAATCCCTCTCTTCCTTCTAACATGGTATCTATCACAAGTCGATCCTAAACCCTAGCTGCCGCCGCTTCTGCACCCGCGCGCCGCCCCCGGGGCGGTCGGCCTCCATGACCGCCGCCGGGGGGCCGCCCCGCCCGTACCTAGGGTTCGTCCGCCGGCCGTGTTGGCCGGCTGCCCTAGAGAGTCTTTTTTTCCGATCCTTTGATCCGGGTTTTCTCTCTCTCGCCGGTCGATTTGATCGGCGTCTACTTTTTGGTTTTCCGGTCTATGTGATCCGGTTTGCGTCGCCCGCCGCCGCCATCGACCCCGTGCGCCTCTACTCCAACACCGGCGTGATTGGCCGGCTTCTTCACCTACCCGGCGGCCTCGCGCGTCGTCCGCGCGTCTGCCCGTCGGTTGCCCCGACTCGGCGGCCTCGCGCGTCGTCCGCGCGTTGGCCCGCCGGTCGCCCCGACCCGGCGGCCTCGCGTCATGCGGCAGCCCGTTCGTGCGACGGCCCGCCCGTCGATCTACGCCGGCCTTCACCGCCCTGCTCCGACCAGGACTCCTGCATCACCCCGACCCGGCGGCCTCGCGCCATGCGGCGGCCAATCATAGCTGCACTGCCGCCCGCCGCCGCCGGCTTCATCTCGGACTCCGCCGCCACCGCGCCTCCACCGAGCGGCATCCCCGATCTCGCGCGCGATCCGATTGATCACCCGCCCGCCGCCGCGATCCGCCTCATCTACGCCGTGCGACCGACCTGGGCCGTCGGTTGCGTGCGTCTCCGCAGGCCCCGTGAAGATCGTCCCCGAGTTCAGCGCGCCTCTTCACCGATCAAGCATCGGGCTGCCGTTGTATCGCCCCGTCGGGCCACAACGCCGCCGCCCCGTGGTTCTTCTCCCGGCTGCACCGACCCCCGTCACAGCTGTGTCGCCCCTTCGGGCCGTAGTGCCGCGGCCCGCGGTCCCCCGCCGCCCCGAGGGCGTCCGCTCTAGGCCGTCCCGTGGCTGCATCGACCCTCGTGCCGCTGTTGCGTCGCCCCGCCGGCCGTAGCGAGCGTGGCACGCGGTCCACGCCGCCGTCCCGAGGCCGTCCCCGCGGTTCCCCGACTCGCGAACCGCCGGTGCGTCGACCTGACCCGCCTGCCGCCGCTGCGTCGCCCCTTCGGGCCGTAGCGCTGTAGCCCGCGGTCCACTCCGCCGTCACCGCGCGTCGACCTCCAGTGGTATGCGCCGCGCCGTCTCCCTTTGCGTGGGAACACCACCGTCCGCGCCGGTCTTCGTCATGCTGTCAGGGTTCTTCGCCTACTTCGAGCACCGCCGCCTCACTCCTAACCTAGCCGCCGCCACCGCCGTCAGGCCGCCGCCGCCGCTCTTCTTTGGTCGTTGCCACCACTACCTTCGTAGCCGCCGCTGCCGCCCGTCCACCCCCTTCGTCTTCGTCCAGCACCAGCTCGTCACCAACGTCGCCGTCAACTACCCCGACCGCTTCATCTACTCCGACAACCGCGGGCGACATTGGCCCCGCGTCGGTGGACGCCGCAATTGTCGTCGAGTTCTTCTCTGCTGGTCTCTCCGACTTCTCCGACATGGCGTACAGCTTGTGCAGGTCACTCGTCTACGCATGCCCGATGTTGGCAACACCGATGCGTGCTTTCATCCACGACGTTTCCCCGGGCCTGGCAAGCCTGGTCGGTGCTTCGTCAACTTCGTCTTCGTCCGTCTACGCATGCCCGGTGCTGGCAACACCGGCGCGTGCCTTCGTCTACAATGTGTCCCCGGGGTTGGCAACCCCGGCGCAACGCGTCGTCAACACCATTCTCCTTCCTGGCGCATCACTTCTTCGACACCACTGCGCCCATGACTAACTCGGCGCCTCCTTGCGCCCGCGGCTCCACGGCGACTCCCTCGACACCGGCTACCCGACTCGACATCGACCACGGCGTTCTTCGCACGGCTACCTCGACCACTGCTACACCACCCTACGCTCTCGGCTACATCGACATCGGCACAAAGGGCTATCATCCGCTTGAGCAACTCATTGGCTTCCTCTCCAGTCTGACCGTCCGCGACGCTTCTGTTGTTCGCAACGCTACCGCTACGACTGCGGGGGGTGTTAGAGATATATTTGGGATACTTGTATTTGGTAGTCTAGGATTTGTAATCCATCTCCTACCTTATCTCCAGGAGAGGCTTCTTGCCCTTCAAATCTTGTACTCAATATATACTCGCCCTCGAGGCTCAATAATACATCCATCAAATTCCATCAAATCCCTCTCTCCCTTCTAACACGCATCCCCGCCTCTTGCTCCGCCCTAGCCCGATGCCGGACTAATAGCGCGGACATTTCTGGTGAGACGGAGTGCACATAGCAGGGAATGGAGGAAGAAGCAAATCGGCGTCGTTGGTCGCCGAGACAGCAAGCTGCTGCACCAACCAGCAGGTGAATTGCCAGCAACCCGGGCCGACCCCTAGCAGCTCGCTAGCCCCGCTATGCCGCTGGAAAGGGAGGCCGCACCAGGGAACCGCCGCCCTGGATCCAAGGCCCTCCGACAACGGGGAGTAGCACAGGGCCCCGTCGCTGCAATCCCTGGCTTCTCAGGCTTGCCCGGTGCCAACCTCATGCATCGGCGGGGAGAGTTGGACTAGATCAGAGACCAGTGGCGGCTCGAAGGGATCGCCCTCGTGGTTGCCTTAGCGGGATGACCCGAGGGGTGCAGGGCGTCGGTTGAGATCTGATCTACTTACGTGAAAGCAAGTTTGTACGGAGTTCTCTAGTGCGAAATTGATCTGGATTTTGTAATCGTGAGCTCAAGAAGAGGTGTTCTTCTGTTAAACTGAACCAAAGACAATAGACCAGCTCTTTTTCAAATGTGTGGTTGCTACTTGTTAGGAAAATTTGGGAAACAGTTGCAATATACTTTGGTGAACCATATATTTCTATTGCTACATAGTGGCCTCCAAATCATAATCATGTTGCTTTCAATATCTTTTGTGCTTGCATACTTTGGCGCATTGGGAAAACTAGAACTGAGCACATCTTTAATAATGCTACATACATGGTCTGATCTCGAGCATATATGGTGGATGATCACAGGTACTATCAGGAAAAAAAATGCAAAAATCATGTTCAAGGAAAACCCTCAGGTGAGAATGGATGCAGTATGCAGATGATCTTCACTCTGATAAGACTGCCTCGCCAACTGAAGGTGGGGTGAGAGCTATTGAGCAATGCACTGAAGGTGCGATATTTAGCCTTGCGTTGATCACCAAAAAAGAAAAATTGGTTGATCATGGTGATGTCGCTCTATCTGATGAGGGTGAAACATCACATCACCGATGCACGCGGAACTGGAGAAAATTGCTTGTTGACATGGCATACTTGGTGAGGTGGAAGACCGCATGTTAAGAGAATTTCTTGTAGTGACGATGAACTTCTTAAGAATACATGATATAGGATTTGGCGTGTTTCATGAACTTTCTCCTATGAAAAACTTAAGTCATCCCCACACCATGAAGTGCATGTGACACACTCTTAGAGACAAAGGGGGTCCGTGGGCTGCAAGGGGAAGGGCCATGCCTTTACAAGACAGAAGGGTGCTGCCCTGTGAAGTCATATCAGGGCGGCATATTTACCATATGCTCGTTAGCAAAACGCCAAATCTAATACTCCGTCTATTCTAAAATATAAGGTATTCTATTCAAAAGCAAAACCTTTCAACGTTTGACCAAATTTATTTTAATATTCATCATACACACATTAACATGTCAGATATAATACTCCCTCCATTCCGTAATATAAGGCGTTTTTTTTCATACACACATTTAATTGCATACAAGGATGCAAGTGTTAATTGCATTGCTTGAGATAATAAATACTAGCAGGCAGAAGGCGCGGCGGCACGCCGCCCCCGTCGTGATGCAGGTGTGCGTGGCTGTGTTGTTGTTTTTTTATGGAAAGAAAGACGACGGTGGGTAAGCGAGCTGACAGTTGGAAATGTGCAAGCCAATTTAACATAGATAAATACTGAAAGATGCACAAAAAATAGTTCACCCATGGTTACATACACTTAGCTATATATCTGAAATGTTCCAGTCACTGTTGTTCTTAACAAAATAGTCACAGTTGAATTGCTGGGGCATCAGCTAACAAAATGCCCAAAAGTAAATTAGTAAGACTTTTTTTCGGACGTACTAATAAAACACTCAGAAAATAATAGATTTTCATCATGAAACAAGACAGCCACAGGGCCGCCAAAATATCTAATTTCGATCGGATTGAACATTCCCAGAGCTTACTAGCGAATGTGCATGAAAGGCCCTTGTTCATCTCTCCTTGCTCAATGATGCCACTGTTACAGAAAACATAGCAAATACTCGTAGTGAAAATTATAGCACCAGTAGTAGCTAACTGAATTAGAGATTTCTCAATACTGGTATTGATTTGGCATTCTAGATGATTTAAAAAAATTATAAATTTGATCAAAATTTACAAAGTTTGACCTAGAGAAAATCTACTACACACTATATTCCCGCGATATAGAGTATGGATCAAAAGACTCTCACCAAACCCAGTCACGTCAACATGATTTGTCTTCTTCGCAAAAAAAAAACATGATTTGTCTAAGCCAACTAGTTCTACGCATAAAGATGGGCGGTAGTATTCTCGCAAGAAAAAAGGAAAGATGCGCCATATAGTAATATAATGTGGCAAATTATTGTTATTTTGATTCGCAAAAAAAATAATGTTATTCTGAGGGATGTGGCTAACGAATTGCTGTAACCAATTTCGGCCTCTAGCCCAAAATGAATGTTTTGATGAGCCCAAGCAAGGTGGTGCTGCTGGAGCTGGAGCCCGTGCATGTTGGGTGGGTTGTGCTTGTGGTGGCCGGCCAGGCGGCAGGTGTCCGCATGGCATTCTGCACCACCAGTCCGCTCTGCAGCGCGACAACTCCGACGAGACGGCGGTGGGGAGAAACGCATGCGTGGGGTGTGCTTGACTACCTCCGTCGACGGTCGTCGTCCCGGAGGTCATCATGGCGACGCCGACAACCAATCATGGCAGCGGTATTAAGCAATAATTAACTCAGCCCATGTTGTGCATGGCGCACGGTGTGGCGACCGACTAACGTGCATCATTGAGTTGAGAATACAAAACGGGAAAAGTATCAAGGATTACATTAGTTCAGTCACCTTGTACACGCGCGCAGTTAGCCCTAGATGAAAGCAAAGCCGCCGATGCCGATAATGGCGACGAGCGGCCCGACGGAGGCGCACAGAACGACCCGCCCGAAGGTGAGCCGGCGCTCGTCGGCGTCGCAGGAGCTGGAGACCCAGAAGGCCGTGAAGGCCTCCGCGACTCCAAGGACGAAAATGGTGGTGAGCGTGAGGTAGTAGGCGAGGCTGCTGTGGGCGAAGACCACCCCACTCGCCGGCTTGTAGAGCGCCGTGCTTATGTCGATGCCGACGGTGGCAGCGCCACTGTCCACAGAGCTCGGGCGAGGTGCGCCGGGGACACGGTGATCATGGGCATGCTCACTACATGATCGTACGATGTAAGCTCAGTGGTTGGGCGGCTCATGCCGAGCCTGACTTCGGCGACGCCACCCCCACCCTGTAGTGTGTAGACAATGGACGCAAGCGTAAGTACCATTGATCTCTCATCAGCATCGTTTTTTTGGTTTGACAAAGGAAGATCATCGGCAACGTACTTGTACCGGTGTACGTAGCATCGCAAATTGATACTACGTACTCATCTTCAACAGAAACCTATTATATACATATGGCAAGCTTCATAATCCTTCAGCGGCTATATATCAGAATCGATCTCACCTGCAGCGCCTCATGGTTGTTGTTGGTGGTGGCGATGGTGTTGACCGTAAGCCCAGTCGTCATCTCGGTGGCCACAAGCTAATAGCACAGGACAAAAAGCAGACGTAATTGCTGTAAATAATAATCGGACTAGGACCATATATATCTAACTTAAGAATGAACCGGACTAGCTAGGAGTGTAGGTTTTCTCTTGACTGGTCTGATCAGGCCAGCCGGCCGGTCGTGATTCGCTCGAAGTAGTAATTGAACCGGCTTACCTCGCAGATGCCGCCGTCCTCGGAGACGAGGATGGAGACGTGGTTGTCCATGGTTGGCAGGGGAGTGCCCAAGGCGGCAGCGACAGCGGCTGCGGCTGCCTCCCCATCGAGGTTGTTGGTGGTGGTGCCTAGGGCCAGGGGGTCGGGTCCTCTGCAGGAGTTGATTAATGGAGCACACGACTCGGTCAGATGTGCATGCATGCAATCATGCATGTATATATGGTGTACAGCAACATCGGGAATTAGAGCAGATCGATGAATGAACTCACTCGTGGTTCATCGTTAGGCAAATTGGACAATCCTCCTCGGTGTCTTCCGCCGCAGCGGGTGATGATTTTTGTCTTCGAGCGAAAGAGAAGAGCGAGTGAGTGAGTGTTTGGGTTGTGGGGTGGCAGTGGTGGGCCGGTGGGGTAGGTAGATATAGCGCTGGAGTGAGTGAAACCGCAGGATGCGACGGTTTTTTTGTGTGTGTGAATATCATGTACGTATGTAATCTACTGCCCTTTGTCGTCCGCTGGCCTATTCATCATATCTTCTGTAGTAGACATGGAGCCCCTTGTGTTGGGCTGCTTTTGCCCAAAAATCAGGATGCGTGCCTCTTTTCCAGTACGTAAACAATGCCAACACGTGTTGAAACATTCACCCGCGTGACCTCTAAGGCTCTAGCTAAGCTAGCTACCGTGTTCAGCACTCCCTTCATTCCATAATTCTTGTCACATTATTTGCAAATGACAAGAATTACGAAACGGGGCGAGTAATATCACAAAATAACTAAAACAGCTTGTTTATTTGCTACCCAACACAATCTACTTCGTCCAAGAATATATTGAAATGCAGTGTACCCTTTGTACTTCTTCGCACGCACTGGCTGGGAATTACAATTAAATTTCCATGGTTGTATTGATCGGCTTGGCTACGCATAAGAAAAGGAGTTCGTCCCCTATTAACAAGGGATGCAAATTGAGGCCTTTAGGGTACCCTCTAATCATACTTGGTTCGACAAATAAACTAAACTTTCATTAGTACGTGATGTAATTTTTCAAAACTTAGTAATTCATTTTGTTAAACTATAGATTGTGAAATCATACATTAAACTGTACCCATTTGCACACCTACTATTAAGTGCTGCCTCCATGGTAATACAATAGAAAAAACTGCTTGCCCGGTCATGGACTTGGGTCAGGTCGGAGTCTTGCCTCCTTCTCCTTTTTTCTTACTTTACGCTCCACTGGTCTAAGCAAAAGGGTTGTGGTGATTTATTTTATTTTATTTTTGCAGGAAAAAAGGGTTGTGGTGATTGGTGAGCTAGTGATCGTTCGGAATGACCCCATGGTTCTCAGGCTTCTAGATGTACGCGTGCTGGCAACGGCGAACTATATATGCAAACGACAAACAACTTAAATCAGTTTTAACTACTAGGAGTACTTGGCCCTTTCTACCGTTAGTTGCCTCCAAAGGACTACTCCCTCAGTTTCATAATGTTGTGTGTATAGTCTTTTTTTTAAAATGAACTTTATAAACTTTGACCAGATTTATGGAGAAAATTATTTATATCAACAATATCAAATATATAATATATGAACATACTTCTTATAGTGAATCTAATGATATATGCTTGACATTCTAGATGTATAAATGTATTTCTCTAAAAACTTGGTCAAAGTTTATGAGATTTGACTATTCAAAAAATCTATATAACTACATTATGGAGCGGAGGGAGTACTACTACGACCCATGTGTGGCGCAATGCATGCACTAACTAACAGGTCATGCAAGGTGCAACAACTAATTTTCAATTGGTGAGAAGTGCGGTCGGTTTGGAAAAGATGCACTCCTCTTGCGGGGTTTGTTGGGCCAGCCGACCAAATTTGCAGAACAAAGGAACATCATAAGTGGTTCTTCAACTTAGAATCTACCCAATTAACGCGCTAAAATTACCACATTAATTGGCATAGATTAATTGACAATCTATCAGACCGATCCCCAACGCACATCTCACATGTATGGTCCATGGCCCAATCGAGATGCAGTGTTTCGCTGATACTTCTGTTAGGGCATTTTCTGTAGTTTGTTGGTTAGCTTGTGGGTAAAAATAGTCATGTCATCGACCAGCAACTCATCATACACAACTACTTCAATAGTAATAGGATCTCTCTCTCTCTCTCTCCTCATATATTCTGTGCCAAGTATCAAAAATATTGTGTTTCAAATTCTATCAAATCCTATCTTACAAGTATTGAAATGCACTTAATTATAGTATAAATGAGGGCCACTACTGGTTGCTTGCCTCGCAAGTACCTGGGATTGCCCCTAAGTATCCGCAAGACAATAAGCTCCAATTTCCAAATCTTCATTGAAAGAATTGCAGCAACCTTGCTGGTTGGAAAGGAAAGTTGCCAAAAAAAGATGGAACATTGGCCACCTCTATCACCACATTCTACCTGGCAATCTTCGCCCCTAGCAAATGGGTAATCAAAATGGTTGATAAGCTTCGTCATAGTTTCCTTTGGAGAGGTGATGCGGAGGCCAAGGGGATACATTGTGCGGCTAACTGGAAGAAGGTGTGCTCCCAAAACAAAATTGGCGGGCTGGCATAAAGAACTTGACCCATTTCAGTCATGCTCTTTGACTGCGTAGGGCACGATTAACTTCGAAATCACCCTCTCGGACACGAGTTGGCACTTAGCTATTGTGCTCGGAAATTGACTTAAATCTGTTCAACGCCTCCACCTCCTTGTCTATTGGTGATGGCCATACCGCCATATTCTGGAAACAAAGATGGATCATTTGCAACTCCTCTAGAGATGTGGCCCCTGAGCTCTTTCACCTTGCAAGAAGCAAAAGCCTAACTATCGTTGAAGCTATCTCTAATGGGCGATGGATGAATGGTTCAAATCGCCTGTACGCTACTTAGGACATTGACTACCTCTGGGACGCATGTTCAACATGTCTATCGTTCATGATACAATTCGCTGGAGATGGACGGCTTTGAATCTGCCAAGATCGCTCACTCTTCTTAGTTCATGGGATCAATTGAAAGAGACCTGGACTTACAAAGATGTGGCACCTAAAGATCGAGCAAACACTGAAGTTCTTTCTCTGGTTACTTCACAAAACATACTGCCTACTGTCGATATATTACTTGCAAGAGGATGTGATTATGATGACACTTGTGGTGGATTATGATGGTCATGGCCCCGTTGTCAATCAACATTTGTTGATTGTACTGTTTATTTGACCCATTTTGTCTATTTTCATAGCTATTTTTCCATATTGGATTATTAAATAATATAACTAGATTATATGTCATGTGTTGTCGTGTGATTAGATATTTGATTTCTAAATATTTTGTTGGATGTCCCCGAAGGGATGATTTCTAAATATTGAACATGACATAAATGCATGCTTAAGATTTAAACTATGCTAGGCAGAATCAAAAAACAGGTCGAACATGTCATAAATTAAATGTGGTGGCATTTAAAATCCACTGTGCATATTGCATGGCCCAGAGACTCATGTTCAAATCAAACTGATGTTAGTTGATCAGGTTAGCAAATCCAATGTCTAAAACAATTTAGATGACATGGAAGCACGTGCGTGCAGGAAAATAACAATTACTAAGTTAAAGTGGAGTTTTCCTATACAAGATATATATAGATACGCCATAGTTCACTAACCAAAATTTGAGATTCGAGAGTACATCCCGAGCACTCCTATGATTCTTTCAAAGGTGCTACCTCCATCCCAGGTTATAGGGCCAATGGCACCATGTGACGTTTGTGTCTTATTTTATATCTTATATGTTGGGGAACGTAGTAATTTCAAAAAAAATTCTACGCACACGCAAGATTATGGTGATGCATAGCAACGAGAGGGGAGAGTGTTGTCTACATACCCTCGTAGACTGAAGCGGAAGCGTTGACGCAACGTAGAGGAAGTAGTCGTACGTCTTCCCGGTCCAACCGATCCAAGCACCGTTACTCCGGCACCTCCAAGTTCTTCACACACGTACAGCTCGATGACGCACTCCGGACTCCGATCCAGCAAAGCTTCGGGGAGGAGTTTTTGTCAGCACGACGGCGTGGTGACGATCTTGATGTTTAACCGTCGCAGGGCTTCGCCTAAGCACCACTACAATATGATCGAGGTGTAATATCGTGGAGGGGGGCACCGCACACGGCTAAGGAACGATCACGAAGATCAACTTGTGTGTCCTAGGGTGCCCTCCTGCCCCCGTATATAAAGGAGCCAAGGGGAGGGGGCGGCCGGCCAAGGAGAGGCGCGCCAGGGGGGAGTCCTACTCCCACCGGGAGTAGGACTCCCTTCTTTCCTAGTTGGAGAAGGAGAAGGGGGAAAGAGGAGGAAGAGGGGAAGGAAAGGGGGGGGGGGCGCCGCCCCCCTTCCCTTGTCCTATTCGGACTAGGAAGGGGAGGGGTGTGCGGCCACCTCCTGCCTCCTTTTCTCTTCTCCCTCAAGGCCCATGTAGGCCCAATAACCCCCCGGGGGGTTCCGGTAACCCCCGGTACTCCGGTAAAATGCCGATTTCACCCGGAACGATTTCGATGTCCAAATATAGGCTTCCAATATATCGATCTTTATGTCTCGACCATTTCGAGACTCCTCGTCATGTCCGTGATCACATCCGGGACTCCGAACAACCTTCGGTACATCAAAATACATAAACTCATAATGAAACTGTCATCGTAACTTTAAGCGTGCGGACCCTACGGTTCGAAAACAATGTATACATGACCGAGACACGTCTCCGGTCAATAACCAATAGCGGGACCTGGATGCCCATATTGGCTCCTACATATTCTAAGAAGATCTTTATCGGTCAGACCGCATAACTACATACGTTGTTCCCTTTGTCATCGGTATGTTACTTGCCCGAGATTCGATCGTCGGTATCCAATACCTAGTTCAATCTCGTTACCGGCACGTCTCTTTACTCGTTCCGTAATACATCATCTCGCAACTAACTCATTAGTTGCAATGCTTGCAAGGCTTAAGTGATGTGCATTACCGAGAGGGCCCAGAGATACCTCTCCGACAATCGGAGTGACAAATCCTAATCTCGAAATACGTCAACCCAACATGTACCTTTGGAGACACCTGTAGAGCACCTTTATAATCACCCAGTTACGTTGTGACGTTTCGTAGCACACAAAGTGTTCCTCCGGCACACGGGAGTTACATAATCTCATAGTCATAGGAACATGTATAAGTCATGACGAAAGCAATAGCAACATACTAAACGATCGGGTGCTAAGCTAATGGAATGGGTCATGTCAATCAGATCATTCAACTAATGATGTGATCCCGTTAATCAAATGACAACTCTTTGTCCATGGTTAGGAAACATAACCATCTTTGATTAACGAGCTAGTCAACTAGAGGCATACTAGTGACACTCTGTTTGTCTATATATTCACACATGTATTATGTTTCCGGTTAATACAATTCTAGCATGAATAATAAACCTTTATCATGATATAAGGAAATAAATAATAACTTTATTATTGCCTCTAGGGCATATTTCCTTCAGTCTCCCACTTGCACTAGAGTCAATAATCTAGATTACACAGTAATGATTCTAATACCCATGGAGCTTTGGTGCTGATCATGTTTTGCTCGTGGAAGAGGCTTAGTCAACGGGTCTGCTACATTCAGCTACGTATGTATCTTGCAAATCTCTATGTCTCCCACCTGGACTAGATACCAGATGGAATTGAAGCGTCTTCTGATGTGTTTGTTTCTCTTGTGAAATCTGGATTCCTTTGCCAAGGCAATTGCACCAGTATTGTCACAAAAGATTTTCATTGGACCCGATGCACTAGGTATGACACCTAGATCGGATATGAACTCCTTCATCCAGACTCCTTCGTTTGCTGCTTCCGAAGCAGCTATGTACTCCGCTTCACATGTAGATCCCGCCACAACGTTTTGTTTAGAACTGCACCAACTGAAAGCTCCACCGTTTAATGTAAACACGTATCCGGTTTGCGATTTAGAATCGTCCGGATCAGTGTCAAAGCTTGCATCAACGTAACCGCTTACGATGAGCTCTTTGTCACATCCATATACGAGAAACATATCCTTAGTCCTATTCAGGTATTTCAGGATGTTCTTGACCGCTGTTCAGTGATCCACTCCTGGATCACTTTGGTACCTCCCTGCTAGACTTATAGCAAGACACACATCAAGTCTGGTACACAGCATTTCATACATGATAGAGCCTATGGCTGAAGCATAGGGAACATCTTTCATTTTCTCTCTATCTTCTGCATTGGTCGGGGATTGAGTCTTACTCAATTTCACACCTTGCAACACAGGCAAGAATCCTTTCTTTGCTTGATCCATTTTGAACTTCTTCAAAATCTTGTCAAGGTATGTGCTTTGTGGAAGTCCAATTAAGTGTCTTGATCTATCTCTATAGATCTTAATGCCCAATATGTAAGTAGCTTCACCGAGGTCTTTCATTGAAAAACTCTTATTCAAGTATCCTTTTATGCTATCCAGAAATTCTATATCATTTCCGATTATCAATATGTCATCCACATATAATATCAAAAATGCTACAGAGCTCCCACTCACTTTCTTGTAAATACAAGCTTCTCCAAAAGTCTGCATAAAACCAAATGCTTTGATCACACTATCTAAGCGTTTATTCCAACTCCGAGAGGCTTGCACCAGTCCATAAATGGATCGCTGGAGCTTACACACTTTGTTAGCTCCCTTTGGATCGACAAAACCTTCCGGTTGCATCATATATAACTCTTCTTCCAGAAATCCATTCAGGAATGCAGTTTTGACATCCATCTGCCAAATTTCATAATCATAAAATGCGGCAATTGCTAACATGATTCGGACAGACTTAAGCATCGCTACGGGTGAGAAGGTCTCATCGTAGTCAACCCCTTGAACTTGTCGAAAACCTTTTGCGACAAGTCGAGCTTTGTAGACAGTAATATTACCGTCAGCGTCAGTATTCTTCTTGAAGATCCATTTATTCGCAATTGCTTGCCGATCATCGGGCAAGTCAACCAAAGTCCATACTTTGTTCTCATACATGGATCCCATCTCAGATTTCATGGCTTCAAGCCATTTTGCGGAATCTGGGCTCACCATCGCTTCTTCATAGTCCGTAGGTTCATCATGATCTAGTAGCATGATTTCTAGAACAGGATTACCGTACCACTCTGGTGCGGATCTTACTTTGGTTGATCTACGAGGCTCAGTAGTAACTTGATCTAAAATTTCATGATCATCATCATTAAATTCCTCACCAATTGGTGTAGGTGTCGCAGAAACCGGTTTCTCTGATGAACTACTTTCCAATAAGGGAGCAGGTACAGTTACCTCATCAAGTTTTACTTTCCTCCCACTCACTTCTTTCGAGAGAAACTCCTTCTCTAGAAAGGATCCATTCTTAGCAATGAATATCTTGCCTTCGGATCTGTGATAGAAGGTGTACCCAACAGTCTCCTTTGGGTATCCTATGAGGACACATTTCTCCGATTTGGGTTCGAGCTTATCAGGTTGAAGCTTTTTCACATAAGCATCGCAGCCCCAAACTTTAAGAAACGACAACTTTGGTTTCTTGCCAAACCATAGTTTATAAGGTGTCGTCTCAACGGATTTTGATGGTGTCCTATTTAACGTGAATGCGACCGTCTCTAAAGCATAACCCCAAAACAATAGCGGTAAATCAGTAAGAGACATCATGGATCGCACCATATCTAGTAAAGTACGATTACGACGTTCGGACACACCATTACGCTGTGGTGTTCCAGGTGGCGTGAGTTGCGAAACTATTCCGCATTGCTTCAAATGTACACCAAACTCGTAACTCAAATATTCTCCTCCACGATCAGATCGTAGAAACTTTATTTTCTTGTTACGATGATTTTCAACTTCACTCTGAAATTCTTTGAACTTTTCAAATGTTTCAGACTTATGTTTCATTAAGTAGATATACCCATATCTGCTTAAGTCATCTGTGAAGGTGAGAAAATAACGATATCCGCCACGAGCCTCAATATTCATCGGACCACATACATGTGTATGTATGATTTCCAACAAATCTTTTGCTCTCTACATAGTACCAGAGAACGGCGTTTTAGTCATCTTGCCCATGAGGCACGGTTCGCAAGTATCAAGTGATTCATAATCAAGTGGTTCCAAAAGTCCATCAGTATGGAGTTTCTTCATGCGCTTTACACCGATATGACCTAAACGGCAGTGCCACAAATAAGTTGCACTATCATTATCAACTCTGCATCTTTTGGCTTCAACATTATGAATATGTGTATGACTACTATTGAGATTCATCAAAAATAGACCACTCTTCAAGGGTGCATGACCATAAAAGATATTACTCATATAAATAGAACAACCATTATTCTCTGATTTAAATGAATAACCGTCTCGCATCAAACAAGATCCAGATATAATGTTCATGCTCAACGCTGGCACCAAATAACAATTATTTAGGTCTAATACTAATCCCGAAGGTAGATGTAGAGGTAGCGTGCCGACCGCGATCACATCGACTTTGGAACCATTTCCCACGCGCATCGTCACCTCGTCCTTTGCCAGTGTTCGCTTAATCCGTAGTCCCTGCTTCGAGTTGCAAATATTAGCAACAGAACCAGTATCAAATACCCAGGTGCTACTGCGAGCTCTAGTAAGGTACGCATCAATAACATGTATATCACATATACCTTTGTTCACCTTGCCATCCTTCTTATCCGCCAAATACTTGGGGCAGTTCCGCTTCCAGTGACCAGTCTGCTTGCAGCAGAAGCACTCAGTTTCAGGCTTAGGTCCAGACTTGGGTTTCTTCTCTTGAGCAGCAACTTGCTTGCTGTTCTTCTTGAAGTTCCCTTTCTTCTTCCCTTTGCCCTTTTTCTTGAAACTAGTGGTCTTGTTGACCATCAACACTTGATGCTCCTTTTTGATTTCCACCTCCGCAGCTTTCAGCATTGCGAAGAGCTCGGGAATAGTCTTATTCATCCCTTGCATATTATAGTTCATCACGAAGCTCTTGTAGCTTGGTGGCAGTGATTGGAGAATTTTGTCAATGACGCAATCATCTGGAAGATTAACTCCCATCTGAATCAAGTGATTATTATACCCAGACATTTTGAGTATATGCTCACTGACAGAACTGTTCTCCTCCATCTTGCAGCTATAGAACTTATTGGAGACTTCATATCTCTCAATCTGGGCATTTGCTTGAAATATTAACTTCAACTCCTGGAACATCTCATATGCTCCATGACGTTCAAAACGTCGTTGAAGTCTCGATTCGAAGCCGTAAAGCATGGCACACTGAACTATCGAGTAGTCATCAGCTTTGCTCTGCCAGACGTTGATAACATCTGGTGTTGCTCCAGCAGCAGGCCTGGCACCCAGCGGTGCTTCCAGGACGTAATTCTTCTGTGCAGCAATGAGGATAATCCTCAAGTTACGGACCCAGTCCGTGTAATTGCTACCATCATCTTTCAACTTTGCTTTCTCAAGGAACGCATTAAAATTTAACAGAACAACAGCACGGGCCATCTATCTACAATCAAACATACATAAGCAAGATACTATCAGGTACTAAGTTCATGATAAATTTAAGTTCAATTAATCATATTACTTAAGAACTCCCACTTAGATAGACATCCCTCTAATCCTCTAAGTGATCACGTGATCCAAATCAACTAAACCATAACCAGAGGATTAGAGAGATGTCTATCTAAGTGGGAGTTCTTAAGTAATATGATTAATTGAACTTAAATTTATCATGAACTTAGTACCTGATAGTATCTTGCTTATGTATGTTTGATTGTAGATAGATGGCCCGTGCTGTTGTTCCGTTGAATCTTAATGCGTTCCTTGAGAAAGCAAAGTTGAAAGATGATGGTAGCAATTACACGGACTGGGTCCGTAACTTGAGGATTATCCTCATTGCTGCCCAGAAGAATTACGTCCTGGAAGCACCGCTGAGTGCCAGGCCTGCTGCTGGAGCAACACCAGATGTTATGAACGTCTGGCAGAGCAAAGCTGATGACTACTCAATAGTTCAGTGTGCCATGCTTTACGGCTTAGAATCGGGACTTCCACGACGTTTTGAACGTCATGGAGCATATGAGATGTTCCAGGAGTTGAAGTTAATAATTCAACCAAATGCCCGGATTGAGAGATATGAAGTCTCCAATAAGTTCTATAGCTGCAAGATGGAGGAGAACAGTTCTGTCAGTGAGCATATACTCAAAATGTCTGGGTATAATAATCACTTGATTCAGATGGGAGTTAATCTTCCAGATGATTGCGTCATTGACAGAATTCTCCAATCACTGCCACCAAGCTACAAGAGCTTTGTGATGAACTATAATATGCAAGGGATGAATAAGACTATTCCCGAGCTCTTCGCAATGCTGAAAGCTGCGGAGGTAGAAATCAAAAAGGAGCATCAAGTGTTGATGGTCAACAAGACCACTAGTTTCAAGAAAAAGGGCAAAGGGAAGAAGAAAGGGAACTTCAAGAAGAACAGCAAGCAAGTTGCTGCTCAAGAGAAGAAACCCAAGTCTGGACCTAAGCCTGAAACTGAGTGCTTCTACTGCAAGCAGACTGGTCACTGGAAGCGGAACTGCCCCAAGTATTTGGCGGATAAGAAGGATGGCAAGGTGAACAAAGGTATATGTGATATACATGTTATTGATGTGTACCTTACTAGAGCTCGCAGTAGCACCTGGGTATTTGATACTGGTTCTGTTGCTAATATTTGCAACTCGAAACAGGGACTACGGATTAAGCGAACACCGGCAAAGGACGAGGTGACGATGCGCGTGGGAAATGGTTCCAAAGTCGATGTGATCGCGGTCGGCACACTACCTCTACATCTACCTTCGGGATTAGTATTAGACCTAAATAATTGTTATTTGGTGCCAGCGTTGAGCATGAACATTATATTTTGATCTTGTTTGATGTGAGACGATTATTCATTTAAATCAGAGAATAATGGTTGTTCTATTTATATGAGTAATATCTTTTATGGTCATGCACCCTTGAAGAGTGGTCTATTTTTGATGAATCTCGATAGTAGTCATACACATATTCATAATGTTGAAGTAAAAAGATGCAGAGTTGATAATGATAGTGCAACTTATTTGTGGCACTGCCGTTTAGGTCATATCGGTGTAAAGCGCATGAAGAAACTCCATACTGATGGACTTTTGGAACCACTTGATTATGAATCACTTGGTACTTGCGAACCGTGCCTCATGGCCAAGATGACTAAAACACCATTCTCCGGTACTATGGAGAGAGCAACAGATTTATTGGAAATTATACATACAGATGTATGTGGTCCGATGAATATTGAGGCTCGTGGCGGATATCGTTATTTTCTCACCTTCACAGATGACTTAAGCAGATATGGGTATATCTACTTAATGAAACATAAGTCTGAAACATTTGAAAAGTTCAAAGAATTTCATAGTGAAGTTGAAAATCATCGTAACAAGAAAATAAAGTTTCTACGATCTGATCGTGGAGGAGAATATTTGAGTTACGAGTTTGGTGTACATTTGAAGCAATGCGGAATAGTTTCGCAACTCACGCCACCTGGAACACCACAGCGTAATGGTGTGTCCGAACGTCGTAATCATACTTTACTAGATATGGTGCGATCTATGATGTCTCTTACTGATTTACCGCTATCGTTTTGGGGTTATGCTTTAGAGACGGCCGCATTCACGTTAAATAGGGCACCATCAAAATCCGTTGAGACGATGCCTTATGAACTATGGTTTGGCAAGAAACCAAAGTTGTCGTTTCTTAAAGTTTGGGGCTGCGATGCTTATGTGAAAAAGCTTCAACCTGATAAGCTCGAACCCAAATCGAAGAAATGTGTCTTCATAGGATACCCAAAGGAGACTGTTGGGTACACCTTCTATCACAGATCCGAAGACAAGATATTCGTTGCTAAGAATGGATCCTTTCTATAGAAGGAGTTTCTCTCGAAAGAAGTGAGTGGGAGGAAAGTAGAACTTAATGACGTAATTGTACCTGCTCCCTTATTGGAAAGTAGTTCATTACAGAAATCGGTTTCTGCGACACCTACACCAATTGGTGAGGAATTTAATGATGATGATCATGAAATTTCAGATCAAGTTACTACTGAGCCTCGTAGATCAACCAGAGTAAGATCCGCACCAGAGTGGTACGGTAATCCTGTTCTGGAAATCATGCTACTAGATCATGATGAACCTACGAACTATGAAGAAGCGATGGTGAGCCCAGATTCCGCAAAATGGCTTGAAGCCATGAAATCCGAGATGGGATCCATGTATGAGAACAAAGTATGTACTTTGGTTGACTTGCCCGATGATCGGCAAGCAATTGAGAATAAATGGATCTTCAAGAAGAAGACTGACGCTGACGGTAATATTACTGTCTACAAAGCTCGACTTGTCGCAAAAGGTTTTCGACAAGTTCAAGGGGTTGACTACGATTAGACCTTCTCACCCATAGCGATGCTTAAGTCTGTCCGAATCATGTTAGCAATTGCCGCATTTTATGATTATGAAATTTGGCAGATGGATGTCAAAACTGCATTCCTAAATGGATTTCTGGAAGAAGAGTTGTATATGATGCAACCGGAAGGTTTTGTCGATCCAAAGGGAGCTAACAAAGTGTGCAAGCTCCAGCGATCCATTTATGGACTGGTGCAAGCCTCTCGGAGTTGGAATAAACGCTTTGATAGTGTGATCAAAGCATTTGGTTTTATACAGACTTTCGGAGAAGCCTGTATTTACAAGAAAGTGAGTGGGAGCTCTGTAGCATTTCTGATATTATATGTGGATGACATATTGATAATCGGAAATGATATAGAATTTCTAGATAGCATAAAAGGATACTTGAATAAGAGTTTTTTAATGAAAGACCTCGGTGAAGCTGCTTACATATTGGGCATTAAGATCTATAGAGATAGATCAAGACGCTTAATTGGACTTTTACAAAGCACATACCTTGACAAGATTTTGAAGAAGTTCAAAATGGATCAAGCAAAGAAAGAGTTCTTGCCTGTGTTACAAGGTGTGAAGTTGAGTTAGACTCAATGCCCGACCACTGCAGAAGATAGAGAGAAAATGAAAGATGTTCCCTATGCTTCAGCCATAGGCTCTATCATGTATGCAATAATGTGCACCAGACCTGATGTGTGCCTTGCTATAAGTTTAGCAGGGAGGTAGCAAAGTAATCCAGGAGTGGATCACTGGACAGCGGTTAAGAACATCATGAAGTACCTAAAAAGGACTAAGGATATGTTTCTCGTATATGGAGGTGACAAAGAGCTCATCGTAAACGGTTACGTTGATGCAAGCTTTGACACTGATCCAGACGATTCTAAATCGCAAACCGGATACGTGTTTACATTAAACGGTGAAGCTGTCAGTTGGTGCAGTTCTAAACAAAGCGTCATGGCGGGATCTACATGTGAAGCGTAGTACATAGCTGCTTCGGAAGCAGCAAACGAAGGAGTCTGGATGAAGGAGTTCATATCCGATCTAGGTGTCATACCTAGTGCATCGGGTCCAGTGAAAATCTTTTGTGACAATACTAGTGCAATTGCCTTGGCAAAGAAATCCAGATTTCACAAAAGAACCAAACACATCAAGAGACGCTTCAATTCCATCCGGGATCTAGTCCAGGTGGGAGACATAGAGATTTGCAAGATACATACGGATCTGAATGTAGCAGACCCATTGACTAAGCCTCTTCCACGAGCAAAACATGATCAGCACCAAGGCTCCATGAGTGTTAGAATCATTACCGTGTAATCTAGATTATTGACTCTAGTGCAAGTGGGTGACTGAAGGAAATATGCCCTAGAGGCAATAATGAAGATATTATTTATTTCCTTATATCATGATAAATGTTTATTATTCATGCTAGAATTGTATTAACCGGAAACATAATACATGTGTGAAACATAGACAAACAAAGTGTCACTAGTATGCCTCTACTTGACTAGCTCGTTAATCAAAGATGGTTATGTTTCCAAACCATAGACAAAGAGTTGTCATTTGATTAACAGGGATCACATCATTAGTTGAATGATCTGATTGACATGACCCATTCCATTAGCTTAGCACCCGATCGTTTAGTATGTTGCTATTGCTTTCTTCATGACTTATACATGTTCCTATGACTATGAGATTATGTAACTCCCGTGTGCCGGAGGAACACTTTGTGTGCTACGAAACGTCACAACGTAACTGGGTGATTATAAAGGTGCTCTACAGGTGTCTCCAAAGGTACATGTTGGGTTGACATATTTCGAGATTAGGATTTGTCACTCCGATCGTCGGAGAGGTATCTCTGGGCCCTCTCGGTAATGCACATCACTTAAGCCTTGCAAGCATTGCAACTAATGAGTTAGTTGCAGGATGATGTATTACGGAACGAGTAAATAGACTTGCCGGTAACGAGATTGAACTAGGTATTGGATACCGACGATCGAATCTCGGGCAAGTAACATACCGATGACAAAGGGAACAGCGTATGTTGTTATGCGGTCTGACCGATAAAGATCTTCGTAGAATATGTAGGAGCCAATATGGGCATCCAGGTCCCGCTGTTGGTTATTGACCGGAGACGTGTCTCGGTCATGTCTACATTGTTCTCGAACCGTAGGGTCCGCACGCTTAAAGTTACGATGACAGTTTCATTATGAGTTTATGTATTTTGATGTACCGAAGGTTGTTCGGAGTCCCGGATATGATCACGGACATAACGAGGAGTCTCGAAATGGTCGAGACATAAAGATTGATATATTGGACGGCTATATTCGGACACCGGAAGTGTTCCGAGGAAGTTTCGGATAAAACCGGAGAACGGGGGGGTTACCGGAACCCCCCGGGGGGTTAATGGGCCTCATGGGCCTAAAGTGGAGAAGAGGAAAGGCAGCCAGGGCAGCCCGCGCGCCCCCTCTCCTTCTAGTCCGAATTGGACAAGGAGGGAGGGGCGGCGCCCCCCCTTTTTCCTTCCTCTCCTCTCTCCCTTCCTTCCCCCTCTCCTACTTGGACAAGGAAAGGGAGGGGAGTCCTACTCCCGGTAGGAGTAGGACTCCTCCTGCGCGCCTCCTACTAGGGCCGGCCGCACCCCCCTTGGCTCCTTTATATACGGGGGCAAGGGGGCACCCTAGGACACACAAGTTGATCTTCGTGATCGTTCCTTAGCCGTGTGCGGTGCCCCCTTCCACGATATTACACCTCGATCATATTGTAGCGGTGCTTAGGCGAAGCCCTGCGATGGTTAAACATCAAGATTGTCACCACGCCGTCGTGCTGACAAAACTCCTCCCCGAAGCTTTGCTGGATCGGAGCCCGGGGTGCGTCATTGAGCTGTACGTGTGTCAAGAACTCGGAGGTGCCGGAGTAACGGTGCTTGGATCGGTTGGACCAGGAAGACGTACGACTACTTCCTCTATGTTGCGTCAACGCTTCCGCTTCGGTCTACGAGGGTACGTAGACAACAATCACCCCTCTTGTTGCTATGCATCACCATGATCTTGCGTGTGCGTAGGAAAATTTTTGAAATTACTACGTTCCCCAACATTCTGCGTGTGCAAAACTGGCTTGCACCCGTTGTAGATGGACGTAGAGCTTATCACACCCGATCATCACGTGGTGTCTGGGCACGACGAACTTTGGCAACGGTGCATACTCGGAGAGAACACTTCTTGATAATTTAGTGAGAGATCATCTTATAATGCTATCGTCAATCAAAGCAAGATAAGATGCATAAAAGATAAACATCACATGCAATCAATATAAGTGATATGATATGGCCATCATCATCTTGTGCTTGTGATCTCCATCTCCGAAGCACCGTCATGATCACCATCGTCACCGGCGCGACACCTTGATCTCCATCATAGCATCGTTGTCGTCTTGCCAATCTTATGCTTCTACGACTATCGCTACCGCTTAGTGATAAAGTAAAGCATTACAGGCCGATTGCATTGCATACAATAAAGTGACAACCATATGGCTCCTGCCAGTTGCCGATAACTCAGTTACAAAACATGATCATCCATTACAATAAAATTTAGCATCATGTCTTGACCATATCACATCACAACATGCCCTGCAAAAACAAGTTAGACGTCCTCTACTTTGTTTGTTGCAAGTTTTACGTGGCTGCTACGGGCTTAAGCAAGAACCAATCTTACCTACGCATCAAAACTACAACGATAGTTTGTCAAGTTGATGCCGTTTTAACCTTTGCAAGGACCGGGCGTAGCCACACTTGGTTCAACTAAAGTTGGAGAAACTGACACCCGCCAGCCACCTGTGTGCAAAGCACGGCGGTAGAACCAGTCTCGCGTAAGCGTACGCGTAATGTCGGTCCGGGCCGCTTCATCCAACAATACCGCCGAACCAAAGTATGACTTATATCGCCCACAACTCACTTGTGTTCTACTCGTGCATATAACATCAATCCATAAAACCTAGGCTCGGATGCCACTGTTGGGGAACGTAGTAATTTCAAAAAAATTCCTAAGCACACGCAAGATCATGGTGATGCATAGCAACGAGAGGGGAGAGTGTTGTCTACATACCCTCGTATACTGAAGCGGAAGCATTGACGCAACATAGAGGAAGTAGTCGTACGTCTTCCCAGTCCAACCGATCCAAGCACCATTACTCCGGCACCTCCGAGTTCTTCACACACGTACAGCTCGATGACGCACCCCGGGCTCCGATCCAGCAAAGCTTCGGGGAGGAGTTTTTGTCAGCACGACGGCGTGGTGACGATCTTGATGTTTAACCGTCGCAGGGCTTCGCCTAAGCACCGCTACAATATGATCGAGGTGTAATATCGTGGATGGGGGCACCGCACACGGCTAAGGAACGATCACGAAGATCAACTTGTGTGTCCTAGGGTGCCCTCCTGCCCCCGTATATAAAGGAGCCAAGGGGAGGGGGCGGCCAGCCAAGGAGAGGCGCGCCAGGGGGGAGTCCTACTCCCACCGGGAGTAGGACTCCCTTCTTTCCTAGTTGGAGAAGGAGAAGGGGGAAAGAGGAGGAAGAGGGGAAGGAAAGGGGGGCGCCGCCCCTCTTCCCTTGTCCTATTCAGACTAGGAAAGGGAGGGGCGCGCGGCCACCTCCTGCCTCCTTTTCTCTTCTCCCTCAAGGCCCATGTAGGCCCAATAACCCCCCGGGAGGGTTCCGATAACCCCCGGTACTCCGGTAAAATACCGATTTCACCCGGAACGATTCCGACGTCCAAATATAGGCTTCCAATATATCGATCTTTATGTCTCGACCATTTCGAAACTCCTCGTCATGTCCGTGATCACATCCGGGACTCCGAACAACCTTCGGTACATCAAAATACATAAACTCATAATGAAACTGTCATCGTAACTTTAAGCGTGCGGACCCTATGGTTCGAGAACAATGTAGACATGACCGAGACACGTCTTCGGTCAATAACCAATAGCGGGACCTGGATGCCCATATTGGCTCCTACATATTCTACGAAGATATTTATCGGTCAGACCGCATAACTACATACGTTGTTCCCTTTGTCATCGGTATGTTACTTGCCCGAGATTCGATCGTCGGTATCCAATACCTAGTTCAATCTCGTTACCGGCAAGTCTCTTTACTCGTTCCGTAATACATCATCTTGCAACTAACTCATTAGTTGCAATGCTTGCAAGGCTTAAGTGATGTGCATTACCGAGAGGGCCTAGAGATACCTCTCCGACGATCGGAGTGACAAATCCTAATCTCAAAATACGCCAACCCAACATGTACCTTTGGAGACACCTGTAGAGCACCTTTATAATCACTCAGTTACGTTGTGATGTTTGGTAGCACACAAAGTGTTCCTCCGGCACACGGGAGTTACATAATCTCATAGTCATAGGAACATGTATAAGTCATGACGAAAGCAATAGCAACATACTAAACGATCGGGTGCTAAGCTAATGGAATGGGTCATGTCAATCAGATCATTCAACTAATGATGTGATCCCATTAATCAAATGACAACTCTTTGTCCATGGTTAGGAAACATAACCATCTTTGATTAACGAGCTAGTCAAGTAGAGGCATACTAGTGACACTCTGTTTGTTTATATATTCACACATGTATTATGTTTCCGGTTAATACAATTCTAGCATGAATAATAAACCTTTATCATGATATAAGGAAATACATAATAACTTTATTGTTGCCTCTAGGGCATATTTCCTTCATTATATACCTCAGAGAGTGATCCCTACCACCTCTAATTATCTCAACATGCATGCTTTCACATCATCAAAATTGCTGTAGCCTTTAGATTTACTAGCTTGATTCACTAGAATCCGTCTGATGTATGCATGAGTCCTCTAAGTGGGTCTTAAATCACTACTTGCGTATCATCAAGCATAAGAAATGGCCCACCACAACATGCAAATATACATCGAATTGTAACAACCTCAACATGCAAACATGCACTAGAATGTCCATTCTACTATGCTACATATTTTACAATTATAAAATAATCAAACACAATAAATGATATGTATTTTCAGTTTGAAGTCTTAATTTTTACTTCAAATACTCACGTTCCATATAATGAAATCCCATTGAAATGTATTGCTAGACATTCCACAACAAAGCGCGGGGTATCGTCTAGTTTATTAGGCAGTTGAGCCACTCTGGTGTTTCCATTTCCTAATTTCTTTTGTTTACACTTCAGTTCCTCTCTTCTTTTTGGGATTGGGTGTCACATTGCAAAATAATAGAGGGGGGGCGCTCCATACAACGCATTGGAAAATAACACTCCCTATGTCTCTAGAACGTCTTATACTAGAGGATAGCCTGCACGTTGCAACGGGAATTGGTTGATTGAAATTTGCATTTATAACATGACAACCACAAAAAAATACATTTGACATATTATATTTGATAGTGTCTAGTTTAATATTTATTGAATATAAAATTGAAAATATTTTCCCATCTCTACTCCTATAAAAAACTGAGTTGGTGGCGATGGTGTGCCTGCCTCCGGACCATCTCAACCATCGGATCTGAAACGAATGGCTTAGCTGACACTGAAGTTGCAACAAAGTTACCAGCAAATGCCACATGCATCCAGACCCTCTCGGACGTCTTTCTGACCCGCCGGTGCGCAGCATAGTACCCCCCCTCCTCTTCTAGAATGTTAATGTCCCACCTTCCGAAGCTGTGGTAGGTCGCCATGCTCCTCAGCGTGGATCTGGGCTGTTGATAGCGCCCTCTTGAATCCCTGTAGCAGCAGTTGGTTCTACTACTGCAAGAATGGCGGAAGAAGGTTTGGTAGTCCCGCAAAAAAAAGGTTTGGTAGTGGTGTGATTGACCTACCCAACCTCTTGGCCCCCCTCGGCTATTCTTCATATCTGCGGTTGACTTCCCTTCCCATCTCGCCCTCTTCTCCAATTCTTCCCATCCTATGCAGGAATGGGCAGCGGAAAGATGGTTGGCTCGGTGGAAATTTGGCGGTCGGTGTGGGCGGCGCTGGTGCACTTGTTCGGCTTCGAAGGTTAAGACGCTGGTGCTGAGGCCTGCGGGTGGTACGAAGTGGATCCCCCGCAGATGCAGCACAAGGTAGAAGGTTCGTCGCCTGCGGCGGATGACTTGCGGCTCCCTCGATCTTTGGTGCGCTGGATCTTTCCAGAAAATACTCCCATATGTTGCCCTTTTTCTTCAGAATCCTTACCTGTTTGTTCTAAGCACATGGCTACCTTCCTAGAGAAAAGAGTAATGGATGGAGAATTCTGGCACACTCTCGACCTAGACGTAGAACCAAAACGCTGCCTTCCAGTCTCTGTATCCGCTGATATCTCAATCCTTTGGATCGTTTCTTTCTTCTTATGCAGTTCTCTGGAGCCGCTTATATTTTATTTTTAAAATCCTTCTAGTCAAGTATTGTCGCCATCAGATCATTCCTTTCTTCTTATGTTGTATTTTATTTTGTCTTGGCCTTATGGATATATATTCCTGTTTTCAGTTTAGATTTCTCAGTTCTTTGCTGGAGATCATCCCAGGGAATCTGACTATTCTGTAGATTGGTGTTCGAGACCCTTTTACACACATTTTTATGGATTGTTGGTATAGCTACTTTGGTACCTTCTTATACTAATATATCACCTCCTTTTTATGTCTCCTTTTGATAATTGGGATGTCGCAACCGATGCAAGACGACCAGAGGAACTGGTACATCTTGGTTTGGTCACTGGGTTAAATGCAACTAAGAAAAGTGAATATGTAGCACAAAACGAACTCGAAATGGGGGAGCGGAGTTAGTATGTGGGGGAAGGAGGGTGAACTATTAGAATATTTTTTGCTCCCGTTGCAACGCACGGGCAATTACCTAGTGCATGGTTAAATATTGCGGTGAGTCATTTTTATGCATTATTGCATGTTGTGTGGATCTTATCCTATTCATAATTCTGTGGTGAGGTGTCTTGCTTACATGTTAAAATAAATAAGTTACTGGGATGACTCTCTTAGATATAAGAATTTATGTACAGAGGCGGTAAATCTCAGCCGTATCTCATGACCTGTAGAAGAACCTGTTTTGTGCGTGTGAAATGGGGAGCAAAAATTTGTGGATCAGTGAAGATACGTTTGCCAGACAATTTGTGACACAGAGTATAATGTCGGAGTGCTTTATTCTCTGTGTTGACGCGTGTTGACTGGGACCAGACTAGAGGGCACAGGTACGCCGTACGCGTGCCGCCATGCGGGCCTGCAGGTGCCACAATTTGCTGCATGGATCCTCGGAGGAAAAGCGCGGGTTGTGTGGTTGGCGATCCAAGAAAAGCTAGCTATGGAGGGTGAAGATTCTGATCTTACGCTGTCATTAGCTGTTGAAATGCAGGTTTAAGCTAATCAGCTAGGGCCTAAAAAGTACTAGTAGGAGTACTAAAAGAGCCAAGGACACCAAATTCCACAGCTACTCGGAGTATTCAATTGTCATGGCTCAAGTGCTGCGCCCCAGCAAAGCCAAAGTGAACCAAAGTGTATGTAGCTTTAGCACATCATAATTATGATCCCCCAATAGGTTAAAATTAACTGTCATGATTAGGTTCATACATTGATTAAGCTGCTGTTCTCCATCATGGCATAAGGGTCCATAACTCCTTTTGGCCACCAGAAAGCACTGCTGCCTTGGGATCCAGTTGTCTCTTACTAAGGCTGTTAGCAACTTGCCAGATTATCCCTTCCTTGAGAAGCTCAAGCCCAAACTCAACCCCCCTTCACACAAGGGATGCATCACACAAGAGAGAAATAGAGACAACCACCAACATCAAGCGCTTCGAACCAAGCAAATGATAGAAGCATATGTGATGTTATCAGGAAATCTATGCCGCCGCCAAGGATTAAGTCCTTTACTTGGAGGGTTGCAAGTGGCTCCCTGACAACGAAGGAAAATAAGAAGAAACGAAAACTGGAAATCAGTGACGTCTACTCAATATGTGGTAGTGGTACAGAGAATGAATTTCATGCGGTGGTAGAATGCACAAACGCTCGGGCTTTATGTCGGGAATTAAGAGAGGTTTGGCACCTTCCATCTGAAAACGCCTTTAGATATACTAGAACAGACTGGCTGCAATGCTTGCTGGCACCCTGTTCGGAGGAGATTCGTCTTACAATTATGTTTATATTCAGGGCATGGTACCTTAGGAATAATGTTGTACACGAGGACAGTGAAGCGTCTTTGTCAGTGTCCAAAACTTCCCACTCAGGTATGTAGAGGAAATTCATCAAGCACTAGCGCTAGATGGGGACGACCGAGGAAAGGATGTTCCCATGCAAACAGATGTTGTTGATGCCCATCAGTGGTTGCCACCAAAATTAGGAGTCTGGAAGCTAAACGCAGCTGCACCCTTTATTCAGGAGGCATGCCAAGCTAGTGCAGGTGTTGTGGTCAGGAATCATGTGGGGAGTGTTGCATGGTCAGTTTGCAAATGCATGCCGCGGTGCTAGGATGTTGTAGAGGCTGAAGCTATTGCGGTGCAGATTGGTTTGTCGAAACTAATGCGTATATATAGAGGCCCTCTCTGCATTTAGTTTGACTGCTCTCCAGTTATCTCACTGATGGATCCTAATGTTCGAAACAGGTATGCTTTATTTCCAACTGTTTCCTACATAAAAGACAAGATGGAGAACTTTCAACAGATCACGCTTATGCCCACTAAAAGGGACAACAACGAGTAAAGAGCATAAAACTACCACAATTCAGTCTAGAGTTCTAGAAAATGCCAATATTTTAAAAGTTTCAAAAATCAACCACAAAAATTGGTTTTTGATTCAAAAAACTACCATATTACACTGATGACCATGTTGTTAATTATAAGCATGATTATGACAGCTCGGGTCCACTTGACAGGTCTGACATGGCATAAAAGTTAACACCGTTAGCTTGCACCGTTAGTTTGGATGTTATGACAGCTGGAACCCACATGGCAATCACAATAAATATTTCCCTTGTAAATTTTTTCATCAATTCCCCGGTTCTTTTCGAATTTATAAACAAGTCCCTATATTTACACAACAAACCCTGCAATTATTTTTGAAGGATCCTTGAAAATTTCATTCCAATGCCTCCCACAGTTCATCCACCACCATGGTTATCACTTCCACAGTTCATCCCCAACTCCTTCCTCCCCGACCATCTGCTGGATCTGGTCGTGGAGCAGTTCGTCCACTGTCGTGGTTGTCGCTTGGCGAACCGCCGTGCATGCCATGGGAATCCACTGCTGCGCAATGTGGAGCCACCACCGTGTGTGCTATGTGGAGCCGTGTGAAGGAAATATGCCCTAGAGGCAATAATAAAGTTGTTATTTATATTTCCTTATATCATGATAAATGTTTATTATTCATACTAGAATTGTATTAACTGGAAACTTCATACATGTGTGAATACATAGACAAAACAAAGTGTCCCTAGTATGCCTCTACTTGACTAGCTCGTTAATCAAAGATGGTTAAGTTTCCTGACTATAGACATGTGTTGTCATTTCATGAACGGGATCACGTCATTAGGAGAATGGTGTGATGGACAAGACCCATCCCTTAGCTTAGCATAATGATCGTTAAGTTTTATTACCGTTGCTTTCTTCATGACTTATGCATATTCCTTTGACTATAAGATTATGCAACTCCCGAATACCAGAGGAACACCTTGTGTGCTATCAAACATCACAACATAATTGAAAGATTATAAAGATTCTCTATAGGTGTCTCCGAATGTGCTTGTTGGGTTGGCATAGATCAAGATTAGGATTTGTCACTCCGAGTATCGGAGAGGTATCTCTGGGCCATCTCGGTAATGCACATCACGATAAGCCTTGCAAGCAATGTGAATAATGAGTTAGTTGCGGGATGATGCATTACAGAAGGAATAAAGAGACTTGCCGATAACGAGATTGAACTAGGTATGAAGATACCGACGATCAAATCTCGGGCAAGTAACATACCGATGACAAAGGGAATGACGTATGTTGTCATTGCGGTTTGACCGACAAAGATCTTCGTAGAATATGTGGGAACCAATATGAGCATCCAGATTCCGCTGTTGGTTATTGATCGGAGATGTGTCTCGGTCATGTCTACATAGTTCTCGAACCCGTAGGGTCCGCACGTTTAACGTTCGATGACGATTTGTATTATGAGTTATGTGTTTTGGTGACCGAAGATTGTTCGGAGTCCCGGATGAGATCACGGACATGACGAGGAGTCTCGAAATGGTCGAGAGGTAAAGGTTGATATATTGGACGATGGTATTCGGACACCGGAATGGTTTCGGAGTGGTTCGGATATTTATCGGAACCTCGAGGGGTTACCGGAACCCCCCGGGGAAAGTAGTGGGCCAACATGGGCCATAGGGGAGAGAGAGGCAGCCCACAAGGGGTGCCCCCCATGGGTAGTCCGAATTGGACAAGGGGAGGGGGCGCGACTTCCCTTTCCTTCTCCCTCTCCCTCTCCTTCCCCCTTTCCCCCTCCGGAAGAAGGAAGGGGGGCGACTAGGACTAGGAGTCCAAGTCGATTCCCCCCCCCATGGCGCGCCCCTAGGGCCGGCCTCCTCCCTCTCCTCCTTTATATACGGGGGCAGGGGGCACCCCAAAGCACATCAATTGTTCTCTTAGCCGTGTGCGGTGCCCCCCTCACGGTTTACTCCTCCGGTCATATTGTCGTAGTGCTTAGGCGAAGCCCTGCGCGGATCACATCACCATCACCGTCACCACGCCTGCTGACGAAACCCTCCCTCGACATGGCAATCTGTTTCAGAGAGAGAGAGAGAGAGAAGAGAGAAGAGAAGAGAATGCAGCTGCAGAACTCCGACATGAAGAGCTCCGGCGAGTCTACATCGGTGAGACTGGACCTAGTGATTCTTCTCTATGGAGCGAGCTGTATTTCTGGATCATAGCCTGTTTTTTGTGACGCTGGGGAAGAGGAACAGTGGCCTCGTTTGGGCTCGTGAGAAAACAAACAGTAGAGATAGAGAGAAGGCTGCCCGGACTCTCCTGCTACTAGAACACAAGACACGGTGCTAGCCTCCAGGGGCATGTGGTGTCACCCGTTCAGGGCGAGAAAAAAACGTAATCCAGAAATCAAAACCTTGCGCAGGATAAGGCTGGCCATAGCGGGGTAACATAAGTAGTGACATGCACTTGGGACTCGCAAACATGCTTATGTGGCAGGAAATTAAAGAAGAGAGAGATGGTTATAGTAACATAGGTAGATGCCATAACATAATAAATGTTATACTACTATGTGTCATGCATGGCAATAAATGAGACTACCTATGATACTAGAATATGTTACTATGCACTATGGATGTAGTATCATAGACTAGTATCATATGCATGATATTAGTATATGATACTCCCCACTATGACCACCCTAATGCAAACTCGGAGCCTTGGACCACGGGGCCGCGGTGTCGTGCAGGATGCGGCAAGCTTTATCATCGACGACACAGTATTTCCCCTGGCTTTCTACTCGCTGGCCGTGAGGACACAAGACTTGGTGTTGGCGGAGGTGGTGTCGATGGACGTGGTTGCAGTGGACGGAACAAAGCTCATGCTTCCTCGGTTTGTTCGCCGTCCTCCTAGGTCCTTCTGGATTTGTTTCAACATCCACATTGCTGAACAAGTACAACAGGAGCGAGAAGAGGAAGAACCATAAAAGGAGCAAGATGAAGAAGAACATGACGAACACTTGGTGACTTGATGAGGATTCTTTAGGAGCTAATGGGGAAGAACAAGGCGTTTGTGGAGAAGAGATGGGGTAGGTGGGAGGATGGAGACCAGATGCATTGAATGCATGTAGTTGGCCGTTGTTAGTTGAGGTGGATAGGCCCTGGCTGCTGCACACAAGTGAGTACGGAACCACGTGGAATTAAAGACTGATATACATCGAAACAAATGAAAATACATGTTGATAAGTTTGCAGTACGGCGTATCTAATATAGTGGTTGAGGATCCCAAGACAAATGGATAGATAGGATTCCAGTGGGGAGCGTCGCCGTGTGTTCCTATGCACTTTCGCTCTCCTTATTAACTATTCGTCACTGTGAACAGATGAGAGGCAAGATGGAGTGATGCACCGTAGTGCTAATCCTCGTGTAGCTCTGCTTATATGGTATAGGTTACAGCCGGTAGTGCAGATCGTGCACTAGTGGGTTCGTGGTACAACGCGTGCGTACAGGTAGATGACCGGGTCAGCTATGACTTGCAGTTGGTCGTTGACACCCCGCCGCATTTTATGCGTTCGGTGGTCGGATGCACAGGCTGGACCGGAACTCTTCGAACGGCGTGCCCAGTAGTGCAGATCGTGCACTATTGATATGTGGGGATGATCAATTTTTCTGACTATTAAACGGTGTGCCCGGCCCTCCAATCATGCACGGGAGTGGATTCAAGCAGGGGGACCCCCTCTCCCCCTCCTTTTTTCCTGGCGATTGACCCCTTGCATAAGATTCTGGACCTAGCCACGCGGAAAGGGCTCCTCCACAAGCTTCGCGGTCCGGGTGCCATCATGAGAACCTCCCTATATGCGGACGATGCGGCGGTCTTCATGGCGCCAATCAAGAGGGACATTGACAATCTTGCTGCTATCTTGCGGGGCTTCGGTGACGTGATGGGCCTATGCATCAACTTCTAGAAAAGCTCGGTCGTACCAATTCATTGCAATCATCTTGATCTTGAGCACATCCTCACAAGTATGCCGGCGGCCCAAGCCTCCTTTCCGGTGAAATACTTAGGCCTTCCGCTTTCGGTGTGGCAGTTGAAGGTGGTGGACTTCCAATACCTTGTCGACAAGGCGGACGGAAAACTCGTCACTTGGGAAGGTCAAAACATCACTCAGCAAACGACTCTTGTCAAGTCGGTCATTTCCTCCCAAGCGGTGTTCTTGATCACACCTCTCATCGTGCCCCCTAGCACGCTGGATAACCTCAACAAGATTGAGAGGGCTTTCCTTTGGTCGGGTGCGGAAAAGACCACGGAGCCAAATGTAAGGTCAACTGGAATGTGGTTTGCAGACTAAAGGAGTACGGTGGCCTTGGGGTGCTCAATACCGAAAAGTTCGCAAGGGCCTTGCGGTTACGATGGATATGGTTTGAATGGAAGGAGCCCAGAAAATTTTGGGTTGGACTTGGCAACCCCTGCACCGTGTAGAGGACCGTGAGTTTTTCTATGCATCTACGACTATCACCATCGGGGATGGCGCGAAAACGCCTTTTTGGGACTCCCCTTAGCTTCTTGGTCGCAAGCCCAAGGACATTGCACCGCTAATTTTTGATGCCTCGACAAGAAAGAATTGGAGGGTGCGTGAGGCTCTCAAGGGGAATGCTTGGATCTTCAAAATAAAGCAAGGCACCACTATCTCTGTCAACCACATCTTTGAATTCTTCAACCTTTGGATGCTCTTACATGACTTCCGCCTTGATATGCAAGCGAAAGATGATATCATTTGGAAGCATGCGAACGACATGATATATACGGCGAGCTCCACCTACAAGGCTTGGTTTCTAGGCTTGACCCTCTCCCCCCATGGACCGCATGGTCTGGAAGTCTTGGGCACCTCCGAAGGTTAAATTATTAGCTTGATTGACCTTGCAAGATAGGATTTGGACAGCCGATCGTCTGGAGAAGCGTGGTTGGCCAAACTGTGGCGTTTGCCCACTTTGCAAAAGGGAACATGAAACGGGGACACACCTCTTCTTCAAGTGTCGCTACACGCTTAGGCTTTGGAGATTGATCATAGAGAAGCTTCGACTTGCACACATGGACACCTCCTAGTGGCACTTGGATGAAACCGTCAACGCGTGGTAGCAAAAAAGAACCGACGATAATATTCCTAACCGAAGCGCAATGGTCTCCCTCACCATGCTCGTTTCTTGGGCCATTTGAAACGAGAGAAACGCTCATATTTTCCGCCACAAAAGCACGCTGCCGACGATTCTTCTTACCAACATTTTAGAAGATGCAAAACTTTAGGTGGCCGCCGGTGCAAAGAAACTAAGGAACATCATAGTGTTCAAGTAATTGCCATGTCGCATTTGTGAGTGCGTTGTAAAAATCTCTAAACTATTATCTCCCTTATTTAATTGAAGAGGCAAAACTTTTGTCTTCGTTTCAAAGAAAAAACCCGGTGATTTTGTCCCTCTACATATGAACGGTGTTTCTACGTAAAAGGTGATGTAATATGATGGTGGATTGTGTGAACAGAACAGTGGACCGTTTGTGCCTCGGTGGATCGAATCTATAGCGACTAGGATTTCATTTACCTTGCTACGTTATTCTTAACAGCGTTGCGTACAGGAATTAACAGCCCAAAGAAAGCTACTGCCATTTGGGTCAACGGGTGACTAAGGACGATGCACTGCTGACTACCCGACGATAATGACTAGTCTTGTGTACTTCCCCGTCCATAATGTTTTTTTTAGGGAATTCCCCGTCCATAATGAGGTGAGCATTGGTTTTGCGAAACTTTTAACAAAGTTTATGTAAAAAATGACCACATCTATAATACCAAGTACGTATATACTATTAACTTCGTTCTGGTTTATTCGTTCTCTTCGTATTTTGTATCAAAATTTAACCATATGTTAATGCATGTCATAAAAAAATATATCGTTAGATTAATATTTGAACATAGTTTTCAATGACTATTTTTTGTGATATGCATTAATATTTTATTAATTAAATTCATTGTCAAAATTTGGCACAAAATACTAAACGGGCCAATAAACCAGGACGAATATATGAAAATGCTATGCTTTAAAAATGCTATGCTTTAATTTAAAAAGTACATAGTATACCCATAAAAAAGTACATAGTATATAAAAATGTATTTCATGTTGATAAAGTTTTCTATAAATATTTCAAGAGATTTCCGCCCAGCTTTATATATATAGCCCTAATGACCGAAGCATGAAAGGTGGTAGGAAAATCCCATACAAGCAAGTCAAACGGCAAATACGACAACTGAACGAACGGCGAGAATGCCACCGACCTAGTTCAGGGGTTGGACATGGGTCCTCCTGGCCGGGGCTGGTTGCTTCTCGTGCATGCTCCGAGCCAGCTCCGACCATGTCGAGGCAGAGTTTCGTTGGTTGGTTGGGGTGGCATCCACGTGTTATGGTGTCGGTGATCGCTTTATCTTTGAATGCCGGGGCGGTGGCCCTAGACGGTGCGCTAGCTACCCGGGGCCGTGATGGAGATGATGGCTTCACCTCTTGGCCGTGCGGGCGACAAGGAAAGTAGTGGTGGTGGCATCACCTGTCGTGTAAACTTGATCAAAGTTTATTAAATTTAACTTATTTTTTTAACACTACAGGGACATGGCTGAGGGTAGCGGCGGATGCCAGCACACAGGTGGGCAGGTAGACCAGATGGAGCAAGAAGGTGGACATTCTGCTGAAGGGGACCCCGCATCACCCATCTTGTTCAATATTATGGCTGATATGCTAGCTACTCTCATTGAGAGGGCCAAGTCAGTTGGTCAAATCACCGGGGTCATTCCTCATTTAGTAGAAGGAGGCCTATCAATTTTACAGTACGCGGACGACACTATTTTTTTTTGGACCGCGACTTAGAAAAGGCTAGAAACCTCAAATTGCTGTTATGTGCTTTTGAGGATCTTTCCGGACTTAAGATTAATTTTCACAAGAGTGAACTCTTCTGCTTTGGCGAGGCCGCAGAAAACTCACAAGATTATGCTGAAATCTTTGGCTGTCAACTCGGACATTTTCCGATTCGCTATCTAGGTATCCCTATTCATTATCGGCGATTGACAATTGCTGAATGGAAGCATGTTGAAGAGAGACTGGAGAAACTGTTGGCTAGCTGGAAGGCTAAACTCTTGTCCTATGGGGGCCGATTAGTTTTGATCAACTCGGTCCTTACCAATATGGTTCTTTTCATGATATCATTCTTTCATCTGCCAAAAGGAGTGCTCCAACGTCTTGATTACTTTAGATCAAGATTTTTTTTGGCAGAGAGATAATGAAACCAAGAAATATCATTTGGCTAGGTGGAATATATTATGCCGTCCTAAAAGCCAAGGGGGCCTTGGAATCCAGGATCTTGAGATCAAAAACATTGCATTGCTCAGCAAATGGGTATACAAATTACTCACTGAGAATGGTATTTGGCAGGAAATCATTCATAATAAATACGTGGGCTCCAAAGCAATTTCCCAAGTCTACTGGAAACCGGACGATTCACATTATTGGAGTGGGGTAATGAAAGCTAAAGAATTCTTTTTCCAATTTAGAACGTTCTCGGTTAGGGACAGCTCCCAAATACGTTTCCGGGAAGACAACTGGCTCGGGACCACCCCATTAAACGTGCAATACCCAAACTTATATCGGATAGTTAGACATAAGTTTGTCACGATTAAGCAGGTGCTGGCAGTGGCGGAGCCAGGATTGGACCAAGCCCCGGGCCCAAAAAAAACGTTGCAAGGGAAAATCTTAACGTCCATAAGGCTTTTAGCTACCTCAAAAGATACCCCATATAAAATCTGGCTCTGTGCATGAAAATTTTATAATTTAAACTCGATGCTTAACAATACAACAAAATAGATAAAAACATGGTAAAAACTTCAAAGAATAGTACATGATAAAAGAGTACCAAATCAATGGTTTGCTTCATCAGTGCCTCGCATAACCTCATCAATGGTGGAAGAAGAGTCAAACACCTTCAAGGCATCGAAAGCAAAATATCATAAGAGAAGGCATAAACATCATGTGAAACAAACAATTACCGTTGATACATATTTAAAAACTTACCACTTCGACGAGGCATAAACATCAGTTGTTCCTATTTATGGTGTTGATTCAATTCCCTCGGCCGCTTGATGCCCTCCATCTGAAATAATAGGTCTAGACAGCCCCGTTGCAGACACCGGTGAAAAAAAATATCTTCATCTTCTTTTTCTATAACTAGCAAAAGGGCCCGTGCGTTGCAATGGATATAAAATAAATAAAATTTGAATTGTTAGCACCTCCCTTCACTGTTGTGTAAAGTAAATCATTGACTTGCCGCTTGGGCCAGGATTGGAACACCCCTCTTTTTTTCTCCCGCATGAATGCTCACGAATTTCCTCAAAAGATGGTTCCGTCAGTTCAGTCATGACTGGCGAACCTTGGCGGCGCGGATCATACATTGCCTCGCCTCCTTCGGGGTCGCCTCCGACTCAATCTGTCCTGTGATAAGAAGCGGTAGAAAAGAAACATTATATGCTTAAGTTGCTCCGAATTCTTAAGTAGCTCTCAGGCATGTGACGAAAAATGGGATCTCTACCTCTACAAGCATGGCAGGAAGTTAAGTGGTAAAGCTCCACACTGCAGCTTGAACACAATACTAATTAAATCAAATCTAAGCTAGCTTTGTTGTCATACGCACACTTGCAAAATTATGTACTTTATCAAAGAAACAAAATATACAACATGCAATGAGACTTGCATTATTATCAGATGTCATGCAATGACAGTGTACACATATACATACTATGTGTACGATCAAACTCGAAATTATTTTTTTGAAGAAAATAAAATAAGTACGTGTATTATATACACATACAAATATGATTAGGAGCTGCCTCAGGTGTTGCCACAAGCCAGTGGCCTCAGTTCGCACCATGCGTGGTCGTGCACCCGTTCCCAAATAGGTTGCATCGTGCGTCGCCACTCAGGCTGCCGTCCATGCACGTATGAACTAGGGGCGGAGCCAGAAATTTTATGAAGCCCGGGCAAGTTTAAGCCTAAGTGTATAATCTGGAAATTTTGGGTGTTTGGCTCAAGTATTTTTTTTCTTGATGCCGAGTTTTCTGTACGAGGCGAAAGAACCGGTTTTTGAAAATTCTCGATTTTTTGGCTTTTTTGCCTAAAAGCATTTAAATAAACTTTAAAACTCAAATTTATTTATAAGCGAAATATATAATATTTAACCATTTTTATACACAAATCTCTTTGCATTCTAGTGGTCAACACACGTCAATCCTTTCCCTAATACGTGGGTTTGACACCTCCGTAATCCTTTCCCTAATGCGCGGGCGTATGCTGGCAAGACGGGTAATTGATCATGCGACCTCGAAAGCACCTCCATCAGCCTAGGGGTTATTTTGTGTTAAGAGATGCATACGGATTTTATTTCACAGTACCTAAATGTGTAGCAAAAAAAATCAGGTTCCAAAGAAATTTCAGGTAATCCATTGGTTTCCAAAAAATTTGACCAGTAAAAATAAACCTTGATTTGATTACAGAACATATAAAATAGCACCAAAATCCCATACCAATTCTAAACGAAGTGAAATTATGGACATAGTTATCATACAAATGTAATTTTCAATTGAAGTAATATATAACCTCAATGACGAACTCCGCACGCTCTAACCTCAAAATTTAAATCCTAATACCAACATCCAAAAGTTAGCAATCTTACCTAATGAGTAATCACGAAGAAACAGACAAGCAGCCACTGGCCGATGATCTAACAAGCCGTTCCTGTGATGGATCAGCTCCGGCTCAGCCCATCGCCGGCCACACGCCCAGCCCAGGCTAGCCTCCATACGCCGCCATTCCGTCTCCGATCGAACCAGGGTGCCGCCGTCTCGAACAGAGGAACATGCGGGGTCGCGGGGAGGTGGAGCGATCGACCAACCATCCTCTTTTTTTCCTAAGAAAAAGATCGTGGACCTTTTCGTCTGGAGTAAACAACAGCCGAACGGACTGCTTACTAGGCCATGGCCCAGTACGCCTCCCACGTCCGAGATGCCAAGTCTCGCATAATTAAGGAAGAAAAAGAAGCCCATTAGCTGATCAGAAAACCAGCCCAACTGCCCGGGTAAAAGCACGATGCGTTGACGAGTTTTGCCAACGTAGCGGGGCCATCGTAGCTGGAGCGTACAGAGCGAGCCGGGGCAAGTGCCCAGCGTCGCCGGGCGCTGGCTCCGCCACTGGTATGAACTGTGCTGAGTGCATGCACACTGTGCTTTGCCTCCATGTATGGCCGTGCTCGTCCGCGCCATTGCTGGTTTTAGCCTCGCGGCCTGATGCCGCCGCCCACTATGTTGCCGGCTACCAATGGTCGCTGGCCTCTTCCGCGAGCTTCGGCACCAACCTGGCCATCGCACATAGCAGTTTTTTTCCTTCATGATTCTTGCCCACAATTCCTTTTCTCTTAATTAGAGTACTGGATCATGCCATGCATGTTATTCCTTGGTTTCCACCATTGCTTACTGATACTTGCCCACTATCCCGGCCGTTTGATGTGATTTCAACTGTACGTTCCCTCCTTAACATGCATGGTTCCCGCAAAAAAAAAACATGCATGGTATGTCCCACAATCTTTGTTGATTCCCAAGCTACTTGTTGGGACTATTTTATGCGAACCATATGAATTGGTGGAATTCAATGCAAAAAAGTGAGGTGGGAAATCACTAAATTTACTCATCGAGATGCACGATGCAATTTCATAGTCGCAAATGAAATATAAATTTCTATACTTGTTTAACGGAAGATAATCGGTCGCCCCAACATTTTTCACACAAAAAAATATATTTACCGTCTAATATATGAAAAATAAACATTGTAATATACTACAACACCGATTTGAAATCTTCTCATTTTAATCTCTGTCTTTTCTGCAACAGGTTGTTCCTCTGGTATCTATTTTATTCTAAATGGTAAACTCATTGAAGGTGATGAACATTCTGTATATATTATCAGTATGTACTGGTATGAACATTGTGTTTGGCACCTTCCCGTTCATCTCTATTCTATTCAAGGAGCGTGTGGCCTAGTCCTGAGCATACCTACTGTTTTCTAATAAATAAGAGCTACTATAAATGTGCATATAGCTAATTTGTATCCTACGGGTAAAGGCAAGACAAAGCAGGAAACAGCCTAGCTGACCTAACTAAGCAATCCTTCTGACAGCTTCAGGAGCTCGTTGGAGTTCACTCTATTCCCGTTTTACACGCAGAAGAATTCAGCGGAGCAAGCCAACCCCCACCTTGTTTCTTTTGTTCAGTGGTGGAGTTGTTGTACAGGAGGGAGGTGAAGAAGAGGGTCTTGGCCATGTAGTTAGCCACATATAAGTGCTCTGCCACGACCTCCGAGGCTGGTGGTCAGCCCGGATGCCGGACGGCGGGGTGTCGAATCGTCCTGGTCACCACTGCTCTCTTCCTGATGTCGTTGATCACACGCCTTAGTAATCATGTCTGCCATCAGCTTCACCGCCGTGGCGGGGCTGGACTTCTGCGCGTGTGTTGGCCGCCTTCCTCGGCGTGCTCCTCGTTGTCCATACAGGTTGGCCTGGGGCTGGTCCGCCGTCGCTTCTCGCCGTCCAACAAGATCTTAATAATTCTTCAATTTGTTTCCACTGATTATGCTCTAGCCGTGCGTCATCTCTCATTCATTAGAAACTGCAGCCACCGGCATAATTTTCTTCGTCTGTCTGTTGATCCTCTAGTTAGCATGAATATTTGCAGGCAGCTCTCCAAGGTATATAAATTGTTGTAGTGTGATGAGAAAAAGCGAGGTCGTACTATTTCAATTGCCCGCCGAACCTTTTTGTACCACCTCATTACGACTGGCCAATTGGTTCCGGTTCGATCCCTGCCACAAGCTAGCTTTTTTGGAATTTTTTCTGCAGCCCACAATATGAGGCATGGACGGCCCAACCAAAAAATTGACACGTACCGCAGCCCATGCACTTATGACGAAAATCACCTATATGATGAAACCTTTTCCCTCAATCAAATATATAGTACCACCTCGGATAGCAAATCAATAATAAAAAAATAATATGGGTGCACGGATGAAAAACTTAGGGAAACACACCTTGTTTTATTAGTAGGTATAGATATATGAAATGAAATTGGCAATTACATCAATTTGGGTTCAAAAATATCATAGATATATGACTGGATACAAAAGAACATGGTATAAATTTCAGTTCAGAGCACCTTGTACACTGATACAACTCATACAAATATAACATGGTACAAGTAGAAACTACTCCCTCTGTAAACTAATATAAGAGTGTTTAGATCACTACTTTAGTGATCTAAACGCTCTTATATTAGTTTACGGAGGGAGTAGAAAGCATCTAAGGGGAAAACAAGGAAAGCATCAAAGAAAATTACAAGCTGCCGCATAGCCGGCAATGAAGCAGCGCCACGCAGCGAACGACGAACAGGAGGGCGGTGGCGACGGGCGATCTACAGCCCGGGAGCAGAAGGTGGGTGGGCCGGGGGCAGAGCCACGGCGGACGGCGGCGCGGGCGCTGGAATCCCTGCTGCTGCTGGAGATCGATCGTGTGTCGTCCGCGTGCGTGCGACTCGGCGGGCGGCGGCCGCCGCGCGATCGTTTCGGCTCATGTGCCTCGTGCGTGCTGGATCGTGGGGTGCGCTGTTGCCGGAGAGGTCCTATGTGTCGCATTTTGTGGCAAATTGCCGCCATATCGCACAGGGGGCGCCACCGAGTGGGCCGGCCCATTAGCAGCACTGCAGCGAGCGAACAAACGCCCTGTAGCTAAAAAACTGAGCGCTCCGGTGGGGGATTGACATCGCGACCTCTGGCTACTAAATGCATCTCGCTAGCCACTCAAGCTGATGGCGCGCTGGTGATTGTTATACACCGAGAAAAGCTAAAAGCACTATGGGGAGGGGCAGATCAAACATCTACTGTACCGACCGGACCGTGTACTGTAACAACACGAACAAGGCAAAGTAGAGTTTTTTTAGAAGCTCCAAATCTTTCTTTTAAAAATGTGAACATTTCTCTAAAACACAAATAAAATTTCGAATTTCAAACATTTTTTAAAAAAGACAAACAAAAATTAGAAACCACAAAAGTATTTCGAATTTGTGAACGTTTTTTTTCGAAAAAGGGAACATTTTTTAAATTCCGAACAAATTTTGGAAGCCTGAACATTATTTGAAACTCCCCGAACAATTTTTGAACTTGTGAACAAATTTTGAAAACAAGAATTTTTTTAAAAATTGAAACCACAAACATTTTTTGAAATTGTAAACATTTTTGGAATTAGTGAACAAATTTCAAAATGAGAACATTTTTTGAAATTCTGAACGATATTTGTAATTTTCAAAAAAGTTCGAAAAGAAAAATTAAATTGAAAAAGAAAACTAAAAACAAAAAATTTCGGAAATTCATTAACGTTATTTTCGAAATATCTAGAAAAGAAGCGAATACTTTTTAAAATTTCTGAACAAAATTTGAAAGCAGGAACCTTTTCAAAAAATAAGGAACATTTTTTGAAATTTCCAAACAAATTTGAAATGCGAACATTTTTTGAATGTAGGAACAAAATTTGAAAACAGGAACATTTTCCAAAATTTGAACTTTTTTTAGAATCTTGAATATTTCTGGAAAAAGAAAAATTAAATTGAAAAAAAGAAAACGGAAAAATAAAAAGAAAAAGAAAAACATGACCACAAAGAAATAGAAAAAAAGAAAAGAAAAGAAAAAACCATAGAAAGAAACAAAAAACCGGTTCAGGAAACCTTCTGGAAGGTTCCCAAAACCGGATGGAGTAGTGCCAACGCGATCTACTTAGATGGGCCGGCCAAGTCGTGTCGGTCGGCCGCTCGCCTGTGCGTTGCCCCGGCAACTTGCCGCAGCGAGCGGAAAATAGGAAATTCCCTGTTGCCGTACGTGCGTGCGTTTCTGGCAAAGCAGTTCATCAAGGCTTTGGGCCTTCTTCTATTTCATTGGGCAGCGCCCCAGGCCTGCAAAAAAATTCTATATAACTATAGGCTAGTAATTTTTCCACGCTCCGGGCCAGGGCCCTGGGTGCCCGGGGCCCAGCTCCGCCCCTGGGTGCTGGGCTAAGAAAACCCAGATATTTCTTTTCGTAGAACCCTCAGTGGACCTCGTTTGGCAGCATGGGATGATTTGCTAACCCGATTGGGAGCCATTCAACTGTCGGCTGAACCGGATATCTTTAAATGGAAACTGCATTAGAGTGGGAAGTTTTCGGTCAAATCCATGTACGATGCATTGGTTCATAACGAGGTTCTAATTAACAATAGAAAATTGTGGAAGCTGAAGATTCGTCTAAAAATGAAAATTTTCCTTTGATTTCTCAATAAAGGAGTTATCTTAACTAGGGACAATTTGGCACGACGAAACTGGCAAGGTTGCAAAAAATGTGTTTTCTGCCACCATGATGAGTCCATTAAGCACTTATTTTTTGGTTGCAAGTTTGCGCGATCTATGCATGCATGATGTATGCATGCATGATTTGCTCACCCAAGAGAAGTAATCTACAGCGTGACGCCGGCCGCCGCGCTGCACCATCGTCTTGTGTCACAATGAAGCCACCTTTAATTAACGTCCAATATAGTACTCTCGCAACCACGACCTTGACATATATGCATGTGTGCTAGTAGTGAGACGTCTCATTCGCACGCGAAAATGTAGGCGCGAGTGCGACTGAACAATAAAATATACATGTTTAGTTTTGCTAAGTCTTAGTTGACTAAGACTTTGTTACGTCACGGTCCATGCTATCTTCCTTTAATTTTATACGAAGATTCATACAAAATAAATTATTTTCAGTTTTTTCTTACATACTATGTCACTTGAGTGAGACTTTGTCGACTGAGATCTTAGCCACACCCATACATATTTGAATCACTTGAGTGAGACTTGGTCGACTGAGACCTTAGCCACCCCCATACATATTTGAATGGCTAGCTAGCTAGTTGTATACTATGCATGCATGCATGTGTATTCATTAAACCTTGACAGTGAGCCGAGAATGGCGGCGACGATGCTGCAGTAAGCGACCTCATGGCGTGCGAACACTGAACCCGTGGCGGCCGGCCGGTGAAGCCCGACGTTGACGCCCACGAAGAGGGTGGCAGAGCTCAGCACCCACAGCGCGCGCGCGAGCTGCTCCGTGGACGCGCCTGGATACACTAGCCGCGTGATTCGGCTTCTACTGGCCTCCTCCAGCTCCAGGTTGGCCATGGAGGCGTCGTTGTTGTTGTTGCCATCGACTTCCAATTCCATTTCCAATACGACGGAGGAGGAGGCGGACATGGCCGGCTCAGCTCCGAGTGTGGAGAGCGGAAGAGGGATGAGTCGGGAGGAGACCGAGAGTTAAGCGACGGGATGGACATTGAACATATAAAGACTGCTAGAGTACCCGCCCTCCCAGAGCCATCCCCGTTTTGAACGATTCCTGTACACTCGATCTGCCTCGCTGGCTCGTTTTTACATGGCTGTCAAAAATCCAGCCACTCGTTCATCTGCACGTTGTGTTCTCCTGCTTAAGTGAATGACTGGTGGGCCTCCTTTTCTCACGGGCCCAGTTCTGCGGTGTGTCTCGCGTGTACCCTACGTGCGAAAAGAGGGGATCCGCAGAGAGCGTGGGGATCGCACGGTAAAACCTAGCCACCAATCCCCTCGAGCCCTGCGTCCTCTCCTCTCCCCCCCCCCTTCTCTCGCCGCCATCGCCCGTCGCTGGAGCCCTGCGTCCCCTCCTCTCCCTCCCCTCCACTTCTCTCATCGCTGGAGCCCTGCGTCCCCTCCTCCTCCTCCCCTCCACTTTTCTCGTCGCCGTCGCGCATTGCTTTCTTCGCCCGACAGCGGCGGCGGCGGCGACCTGCACACCAAGGGCGATGGTGGTGGTGTTCGATCTGATACAGCGCCATGGAGAGAGGAAAGGAAAGAGAGAAGGGAGAAAGAAAGAGAAGAAAAAAGAGATGGAGGTGCGTTGGCTGACGGGAGAGGGTCATCAGCCTGGAAGGACGTGGACGGCAGCGGCTTGGACCAACGGCGTCCTGGCCGTGCCTTGCCGATGAGCGGCACGCATGGTGCAGCAGGCGGCAGTTAGGGCTGGACGTCCGAGTGAGCTTTTAGGCTCGGCTCGAAGCTCGCTCCAGCTCGGCCCGTTACAGCTCGGCCCGATAGGATAATTAGACGAGCCGAGCTATGAAATAGGCCCGACTCTCGAACGAGCCGAGCCGAGTTTCGCCCGGTCCAGCTCGCCCGTCGATCTACGCCGGCCTTCACCGCCCTGCTCCGACCGGGACTCCTGCATCACCCCGACTCGGCGACCTCGCGCCATGCGGCGGCCAATCATAGCTGCACTGCCGTCCACCGCCGCCGGCTTCATCTCAGACTCCGTCGCCACCGCGCCTCCACCGAGCGGCGTCCCCGATCTCGCGCGCGATCGGATTGATCACCCGCCCGCCACCGCGATCCAAATCAACTAAACCATAACCAGAGGATTAGAGAGATGTCTATCTAAGTGGGAGTTCTTAAGTAATATGATTAATTGAACTTAAATTTATCATGAACTTAGTACCTGATAGTATCTTGCTTATGTATGTTTGATTGTAGATAGATGGCCCGTGCTGTTGTTCCGTTGAATTTTAATGCGTTCCTTGAGAAAGCAAAGTTGAAAGATGATGGTAGCAATTACACGGACTGGGTCCGTAACTTGAGGATTATCCTCATTGCTGCCCAGAAGAATTACGTCCTGGAAGCACGGCTGGGTGCCAGGCCTGCTGCTGGAGCAACACCAGATGTTATGAACGTCTGGCAGAGCAAAGCTGATGACTACTCGATAGTTCAGTGTGCCATGCTTTACGGCTTAGAATCGGGACTTCAACGACGTTTTGAACGTCATGGAGCATATGAGATGTTCCAGGAGTTGAAGTTAATATTTCAAGCAAATGCCCGGATTGAGAGATATGAAGTCTCCAATAAGTTCTATAGCTGCAAGATGGAGGAGAACAGTTTTGTCAGTGAGCATATACTCAAAATGTCTGGGTATAATAATCACTTGATTCAGATGGGAGTTAATCTTCCAGATGATTGCGTCATTGACAGAATTCTCCAATCACTGCCACCAAGCTACAAGAGCTTCGTGATGAACTATAATATGCAAGGGATGAATAAGACTATTCCCGAGCTCTTCGCAATGCTGAAAACTGCGGAGGTAGAAATCAAAAAGGAGCATCAAGTGTTGATGGTCAACAAGACCACTAGTTTCAAGAAAAAGGGCAAAGGGAAGAAGAAAGGGAACTTCAAGAAGAACAGCAAGCAAGTTGTTGCTCAAGAGAAGAAACCCAAGTCTGGACCTAAGCCTGAAACTGAGTGCTTCTACTGCAAGCAGACTGGTCACTGGAAGCGGAACTGCCCCAAGTATTTGGCGGATAAGAAGGATGGCAAGGTGAACAAAGGTATATGTGATATACATGTTATTGATGTGTACCTTACTAGAGCTCGCAGTAGCACCTGGGTATTTGATACTGGTTCTGTTGCTAATATTTGCAACTCGAAACAGGGACTACGGATTAAGCGAACACTGGCAAAGGACGAGGTGACGATGCGCGTGGGAAATGGTTCCAAAGTCGATGTGATCGCGGTCGGCACGCTACCTCTACATCTACCTTCGGGATTAGTATTAGACCTAAATAATTGTTATTTGGTGCCAGCGTTGAGCATGAACATTATATTTGGATCTTGTTTGATGCGAGACGATTATTCATTTATAAGAGAATAATGGTTGTTCTATTTATATGAGTAATATCTTTTATGGTGATGCACCCTTGAAGAGTGGTCTGTTTTTGATGAATCTCGATAGTAGTCATACACATATTCATAATGTTGAAGCCAAATGATGCAGAGTTGATAATGATAGTGCAACTTATTTGTGGCATTGCCGTTTAGGTCATATCGGTGTAAAGCGCATGAAGAAACTCCATACTGATGGACATTTGGAACCACTTGATTATGAATCACTTGGTACTTGCGAACCGTGCCTCATGGGCAAGATGACTAAAACACCATTCTCCGGTACTATGGAGAGAGCAACAGATTTGTTGGAAATCATACATACAGATGTATGTTGTCCGATGAATATTGAGGCTCGTGGCGGATATCGTTATTTTCTCACCTTCACAGATGACTTAAGCAGATATGGGTATATCTACTTAATGAACATAAGTCTGAAACATTTGAAATGTTCAAAGAATTTCAGAGTGAAGTTGAAAATCATCGTAACAAGAAAATAAAGTTTCTACGATCTGATCGTGGGGGAGAATATTTGAGTTACGAGTTTGGTGTACATTTGAAGCAATGCGGAATAGTTTCGCAACTCACGCCACCCGGAACACCACAGCGTAATGGTGTGTCCGAACGTCGTAATCGTACTTTACTTGATATGGTGCGATCCATGATGTCTCTTACTGATTTACCGCTATCGTTTTGGGGTTATGCTTTAGAGACGGCCGCATTCACGTTAAATAGGACACCATCAAAATCCGTTGAGACGACACCTTATGAACTATGGTTTGGCAAGAAACCAAAGTTGTCGTTTCTTAAAGTTTGGGGCTGCGATGCTTATGTGAAAAAGCTTCAACCTGATAAGCTCGAACCCAAATGGGATAAATGTGTCTTCATAGGATACCCAAAGGAGACTGTTGGGTACACCTTCTATCACAGATTCGAAGGCAAGATATTCGTTGCTAAGAATGGATCCTTTCTAGAGAAGGATTTTCTCTCGAAAGAAGTGAGTGGGAGGAAAGTAAAACTTGATGAGGTAACTGTACCTGCTCCCTTATTAGAAAGTAGTTCATCACAGAAACCGGTTTCTGCGACACCTACACCAATTGGTGAGGAATTTAATGATGATGATCATGAAATTTTAGATCAAGTTACTACTGAGCCTCGTAGATCAACCAGAGTAAGATCCGCACCAGAGTGGTATGGTAATCCTGTTCTGGAAATCATGCTACTAGATCATGATGAACCTACGGACTATGAAGAAGCGATGGTGAGCCCAGATTCCGCAAAATGGCTTGAAGCCATGAAATCTGAGATGGGATCCATGTATGAGAACAAAGTATGGACTTTGGTTGACTTGCCTGATGATCGGCAAGCAATTGCGAATAAATGGATCTTCAAGAAGAATACTGACGCTGACGGTAATATTACTGTCTACAAAGCTCGACTTGTCGCAAAAGGTTTTCGACAAGTTCAAGGGGTTGACTACGATGAGACCTTCTCACTCGTAGCGATGCTTAAGTCTGTCCGAATCATGTTAGCAATTGCCGCATTTTATGATTATGAAATTTGGCAGATGGATGTCAAAACTGCATTCCTAAATGGATTTCTGGAAGAAGAGTTGTATATGATGCAATCGGAAGGTTTTGTCGATCCAAAGGGAGCTAACAAAGTGTGTAAGCTCCAGTGATCCATTTATGGACTGGTGCAAGGCTCTCGGAGTTGGAATAAACGCTTTGATAGTGTGATCAAAGAATTTGGTTTTATACAGACTTTCGGAGAAGCCTGTATTTACAAGAAAGTGAGTGGGAGCTCTGTAGCATTTCTGATATTATATGTGGATGACATATTACTAATTGAAAATGTATAGAATTTCTGGATAGCATAAAGGGATACTTGAATAAGAGTTTTTCTATGAAAGACCTCGGTGAAGCTGCTTACATATTGGGCATTAAGATCTATAGAGATAGATCAAGACGCTTAATTGGACTTTTACAAAGCACATACCTTGACAAGATTTTGAAGAAGTTCAAAATGGATCAAGCAAAGAAAGGGTTCTTGCCTGTGTTACAAGGTGTGAAGTTGAGTCAGACTCAATGTCCGACCACTGCAGAAGATAGAGAGAAAATGAAAGATGTTCCCTATGCTTCAGCCATAGGCTCTATCATGTATGCAATAATGTGTACCAGACCTGATGTGTGCCTTGCTATAAGTTTAGCAGGGAGGTACCAAAGTAATCCAGGAGTGGATCACTGGACAGCGGTCAAGAACATCCTGAAGTACCTAAAAAGGACTAAGGATATGTTTCTCGTATATGGAGGTGACAAAGAGCTCATCGTAAACGGTTACGTTGATGCAAGCTTTGACACTGATCCGGACGATTCTAAATCGCAAACCGGATACGTGTTTACATTAAACGGTGGAGCTGTCAGTTGGTGCAATTCTAAACAAAGCGTCGTGGCGGGATCTACATGTGAAGCGGAGTACATAGCTGCTTCGGAAGCAGCAAACGAAGGAGTCTGGATGAAGGAGTTCATATCCGATCTAGGTGTCATACCTAGTGCATCGGGTCCAGTGAAAATCTTTTGTGACAATACTAGTGCAATTGCCTTGGCAAAGGAATCCAGATTTCACAAAAGAACCAAACACATCAAGAGACGCTTCAATTCCATCCGGGATCTAGTCCAGGTGGGAGACATAGAGATTTGCAAGATACATACGGATCTGAATGTAGCAGACCCGTTGACTAAGCCTCTTCCACGAGCAAAACATGATCTGCACCAAGGCTCCATGGGTGTTAGAATCATTACTGTGTAATCTAGATTATTGACTCTAGTGCAAGTGGGAGACTGAAGGAAATATGCTCTAGAGGCAATAATAAAGATATTATTTATTTCCTTATATCATGATAAATGTTTATTATTCATGCTAGAATTGTATTAACCGGAAACATAATACATGTGTGAATACATAGACAAACAAAGTGTCACTAGTATGCCTCTACTTGACTAGCTCGTTAATCAAAGATGGTTATGTTTCCTAACCATAGACAAAGAGTTGTCATTTGATTAACAAGGATCACATCATTAGTTGAATGATCTGATTGACATGACCCATTCCATTAGCTTAGCACCCGATCGTTTAGTATGTTGCTATTGCTTTCTTCATGACTTATACATGTTCCTATGACTATGAGATTATGTAACTCCCGTGTGCCGGAGGAACACTTTGTGTGCTACCAAACGTCACAACGTAACTGGGTGATTATAAAGGTGCTCTACAGGTGTCTCCAAAGGTACATGTTGGGTTGACGTATTTCGAGATTAGGATTTGTCACTCTGATCGTCGGAGAGGTATCTCTGGGCCCTCTCGGTAATGCACATCACTTAAGCCTTGCAAGCATTGCAACTAATGAGTTAGTTGCGGGATGATGTATTACGGAACGAGTAAAGAGACTTGCCGGTAATGAGATTGAACTAGGTATTGGATACCAACAATCGAATCTCGGGCAAGTAACATACCGATGACAAAGGGAACAACGTATGTTGTTATGCGGTCTGACCGATAAAGATCTTCGTAGAATATGTAGGAGCCAATATGGGCATCCAGGTCCCGCTGTTGGTTATTGACCGGAGACGTGTCTCGGTCATGTCTACATTGTTCTCGAACCGTAGGGTCCGCACGCTTAAAGTTACGATGACAGTTTCATTACGAGTTTATGTATTTTGATGTACCGAAGGTTGTTCGGAGTCCCGGATATGATCACGGACATAACGAGGAGTCTCGAAATGGTCGAGACATAAAGATTGATATATTGGACGGCTATATTCGGACACCGGAAGTGTTCCGAGGAAGTTTCGGATAAAACCGGAGAACGGGGGGTTACCGGAACCCCCCGGGGGGTTAATGGGCCTCATGGGCCTAAAGTGGAGAAGAGGAAAGGCAGCCAGGGCAGGCCACGCGCCCCCTCTCCCTCTAGTCCGAATTGGACAAGGAGGGAGGGGCGGCGCCCCCCCTTTTTCCTTCCTCTCCTCTCCCCCTTCCTTCCCCCTCTCCTACTTGGACAAGGAAAGGGAGGGGAGTCCTACCCCCGGTAGGAGTAGGACTCCTCCTGCGCGCCTCCTACTAGGGTCGGCCGCACCCCCCTTGGCTCCTTTATATACGGGGGCAAGGGGGCACCCTAGGACACACAAGTTGATCTTCGTGATCGTTCCTTAGCCGTGTGCGGTGCCCTCTTCCACGATATTACACCTCGATCATATTGTAGCGGTGCTTAGGCGAAGCCCTGCGACGTTTAAACATCAAGATCGTCACCACGCCGTCGTGCTAACAAAACTCCTCCCCGAAGCTTTGCTGGATCGGAGCCCGGGGTGCGTCATCGAGCTGTATGTGTGTCAAGAACTCGGAGGTGCCGGAGTAACGGTGCTTGGATCCGTTGTACATGGACGTAGAGCTTATCACACTCGATCATCACGTGGTGTCTGGGCACGACGAACTTTGGCAACGGTGCATACTCAGGGAGAACACTTCTTGATAATTTAGTGAGAGATCATCTTATAATGCTATCGTCAATCAAAGCAAGATAAGATGCATAAAAGATAAACATCACATGCAATCAATATAAGTGATATGATATGGCCATCATCATCTTGTGCTTGTGATCTCCATCTCCGAAGCACCGTCATGATCACCATCGTCACCGGCGCGACACCTTGATCTCCATCGTAGCATCGTTGTCGTCTCGCCAATCTTATGCTTCTACGACTATCGCTACCGCTTAGTGATAAAGTAAAGCATTACAGGCTGATTGCATTGCATACAATAAAGCGACAACCATATGGCTCCTGTCAGTTGCCGATAACTCAGTTACAAAACATGATCATCCATTACAATAAAATTTAGCATCATGTCTTGACCATATCACATCACAACATGCCCTGCAAAAACAAGTTAGACGTCCTCTACTTTGTTTGTTGCAAGTTTTACGTGGCTGTTACGGGCTTAAGCAAGAACCAATCTTACCTACGCGTCAAAACCACAATGATAGTTTGTCAAGTTGATGACGTTTTAACCTTTGCAAGGACCGGGTGTAGCCACACTCGGTTCAACTAAAGTTGGAGAAACTGACACCCGCCAGCCACCTGTCTGCAAAGCACGGCGGTAGAACCAGTCTCGCGTAAGCGTACGCGTAATGTCGGTCCGGGCCGCCTCATCCAACAATACCGCCGAACCAAAGTATGACTTATATCGCCCACAACTCACTTGTGTTCTACTCGTGCATATAACATCAATCCATAAAACCTAGGCTCGGATGCCACTATTGGGGAACGTAGTAATTTCAAAAAATTTCCTACGCACACGCAAGATCATGGTGATGCATAGCAACGAGAGGGGAGAGTATTGTCTACATACCCTCGTAGACTGAAGCGGAAGCGTTGACGCAACGTAGAGGAAGTAGTCGTACGTCTTCCCGGTCGAACCGATCCAAGCACCGTTACTCCGGCACCTCCGAGTTCTTCACACACGTACAGCTCGATGACGCACCCCGGGCTCCGATCCAGCAAAGCTTCGGGGAGGAGTTTTTGTCAGCACGACGGCGTGATGATGATCTTGATGTTTAACCGTTGCAGGGCTTCGCCTAAGCACCGCTACAATATGATCGAGGTGTAATATCGTGGAGGGGGGCACCGCACACGGCTAAGGAACGATCACGAAGATCAACTTGTGTGTCCTAGGGTGCCCTCCTGCCCCCGTAAATAAAGGAGCCAAGGGGAGGGGCGGCCGGCCAAGGAGAGGCGCGCCAGGGGGAAGTCCTACTCCCACCGGGAGTAGGACTCCCTTCTTTCCTAGTTGGAGAAGGAGAAGGGGGAAAGAGGAGGAAGAGGGGAAGGAAAGGGGGGGCGCCGCCCCTCTTCCCTTGTCCTATTCGGACTAGGAAGGGGAGGGGCGCGCGGCCACCTCCTGCCTCCTTTTCTCTTCTCCCTCAAGGCCCATGTAGGCCCAATAACCCCCCGGGAGGGTTCCGGTAACCCCCGGTACTCCGGTAAAATGCCGATTTCACCCGGAACGATTCCGATGTCCAAATATAGGCTTCCAATATATCGATCTTTATGTCTCGACCATTTCGAAACTCCTCGTCATGTCCGTGATCACATCCGGGACTCCGAACAACCTTCGGTACATCAAAATACATAAACTCATAATGAAACTGTCATCGTAACTTTAAGCGTGCGGACCCTACGGTTCGAGAACAATGTAGACATGACCGAGACACGTCTTTGGTCAATAACCAATAGCGGGACCTGGATGCCCATATTGGCTCCTACATATTCTACAAAGATATTTATCGGTCCGACCGCATAACTACATACATTGTTCCCTTTGTCATCGGTATGTTACTTGCCCGAGATTCGATCGTCGGTATCCAATACCTAGTTCAATCTCGTTACCGGCAAGTCTCTTTACTCGTTCCGTAATACATCATCTCGCAACTAACTCATTAGTTGCAATGCTTGCAAGGCTTAAGTGATGTGCATTACCGAGAGGGCCCAGAGATACCTCTCCGACGATCGAGTGACAAATCCTAATCTCGAAATACGTCAACCCAACATGTACCTTTGGAGACACCTGTAGAGCACCTTTATAATCACTCAGTTACGTTGTGACGTTTGGTAGCACACAAAGTGTTCCTCCGGCACACGGGAGTTACATAATCTCATAGTCATAGGAACATGTATAAGTCATGACGAAAGCAATAGCAACATACTAAATGATCGGGTGCTAAGCTAATGGAATGGGTCATGTCAATCAGATCATTCAACTAATGATGTGATCCCATTAATCAAATGACAACTCTTTGTCCATGGTTAGGAAACATAACCATCTTTGATTAACGAGCTAGTCAAGTAGAGGCATACTAGTGACACTCTGTTTGTTTATATATTCACACATGTATTATGTTTCCGGTTAATACAATTATAGCATGAATAATAAACCTTTATCATGATATAAGGAAATACATAATAACTTTATTGTTGCCTCTAGGGCATATTTCCTTCATTATATACCTCAGAGAGTGATCCCTACCACCTCTAATTATCTCAACATGCATGCTTTCACATCATCAAAATTGCTGTAGCCGTTAGATTTACTAGCTTGATTCACTAGAATCTGTCTGATGTATGCATGAGTCCTCTAAGTGGGTCTTAAATCACTACTTGCGTATCATCAAGCATAAGAAATGGCCCACCACAACATGCAAATATACATCGAATTGTAACAACCTCAACATGCAAACATGCACTAGAATGTCCATTCTACTATGCTACATATTTTACAATTATAAAATAATCAAACACAATAAATGATATGTATTTTCAGTTTGAAGTCTTAATTTTTACTTCAAATACTCACGTTCCATATAATGAAATCCCATTGAAATGTATTGCTAGACATTCCACAACAAAGCGCGGGGTATCGTCTAGTTTATTAGGCAGTTGAGCCACTCTGGTGTTTCCATTTCCTGATTTATTTTGTTTACACTTCAGTTCCTCTCTTCTTTTTGGGATTGGGTGTCACATTGCAAAATAATAGAGGGGGGGCGCTCCATACAACGTATTGGAAAATAACACTCCCTATGTCTCTAGAACGTCTTATACTAGAGGATAGCCTGCACGTTGCAACGGGAATTGGTTGATTGAAATTTGCATTTATAACATGACAACCACAATTCAAAATACATTTTGACATATTATATTTAATAGTGTCTAGTTTAATATTTATTGAATATAAAATTGAAAATATTTTCCCATCTCTACTCCTATAAAAAACTGAGTTGGTGGCGATGGTGTGCCTGCCTCCGGACCATCTCAACCATCGGATCTGAAAGCTTAGCTGACACTGAAGTTGCAACAAAGTTACCAGCAAATGCCACATGCATCCAGACCCTCTCGGACGTCTTTCTGACCCGCCGGTGCGCAGCATAGTACCCCCCTCCTCTTCTAGAATGTTAATGTCCCACCTCCCGAAGCTGTGGTAGGTCGCCATGCTCCTCAGCGTGGATCTGGGCTGTTGATAGCGCCCTCTTGAATCCCTGTAGCAGCAGTTGGTTCTACTACTGCAAGAATGGCGGAAGAAGGTTTGGTAGTCCCGCAAAAAAAAAGGTTTGGTAGTGGTGTGATTGACCTACCCAACCTCTTGGCCCCCCTCGGCTATTCTTCATATCTGCGGTTGACTTCCCTTCCCATCTCGCCCTCTTCTCCAATTCTTCCCATCCTATGCAGGAATGGGCAGCGGAAAGATGGTTGGCTCGGTGGAAATTTGGCGGTCGGTGTGGGCGGCGCTGGTGCACTTGTTCAGCTTCGAAGGTTAAGACGCTGGTGCTGAGGCCTGCGGGTGGTACGAAGTGGATCCTCCGCAGATGCAGCACAAGGTAGAAGGTTCGTCGCCTGCGGCGGATGACTTGCGGCTCCCTCGATCTTTGGTGCGCTGGATCTTTCCAGAAAATACTCCCATATGTTGCCCTTTTTCTTCAGAATCCTTACCTGTTTGTTCTAAGCACATGGCTACCTTCCTAGAGAAAAGAGTAATGGATGGAGAATTCTGGCACACTCTCGACCTAGACGTAGAACCAAAACGCTACCTTCCAGTCTCTGTATCCGCTGATATCTCAATCCTTTGGATCGTTTCTTTCTTCTTATGCAGTTCTCTGGAGCCGCTTATATTTTATTTTTAAAATCCTTCTAGTCAAGTATTGTCGCCATCAGATCATTCCTTTCTTCTTATGTTGTATTTTATTTTGTCTTGGCCTTATGGATATATATTCCTGTTTTCAGTTTAGATTTCTCAGTTCTTTGCTGGAGATCATCCCAGGGAATCTGACTATTCTGTAGATTGGTGTTCGAGACCCTTTTACACACATTTTTATGGATTGTTGGTATAGCTATTTTGGTACCTTCTTATACTAATACATCACCTCCTTTTTATGTCTCCTTTTGATAATTGGGATGTCGCAGCCGATGCAAGATGACCAGAGGAACTGGTACATCTTGGTTTGGTCACTGGGTTAAATGCAACTAAGAAAAGTGAATATGTAGCACAAAACGAACTCGGAATGGGGGAGCGGAGTTAGTATGTGGGGGAAGGAGGGTGAACTATCAGAATATTTCTTGCTCCCGTTGCAATGCACGGGCAATTACCTAGTGCATGGTTAAATATTGCGGTGGGTCATTTTTATGCATTATTGCATGTTGTGTGGATCTTATCTTATTCATAATTCTGTGGTGAGGTGTCTTGCTTACATGTTAAAATAAATAAGTTACTGGGATGACTCTCTTAGATATAAGAATTTATGTACAGAGGCGGTAAATCTCAGCCGTATCTCATGACCTGTAGAAGAACCTGTTTTGTGCGTGTGAAATGGGGAGCAAAAATTTGTGGATCAGTGAAGATACGTTTGCCAGACAATTTGTGACACAGAGTATAATGTCGGAGTGCTTTATTCTCTGTGTTGACGCATGTTGACTGGGACCAGACTAGAGGGCACAGGTACGCCGTACGCGTGCCGCCATGCGGGCCTGCAGGTGCCACAATTTGCTGCATGGATCCTCAGAGGAAAAGCGCGGGTTGTGTGGTTGGCGATCCAAAAAAAGCTAGCTATGGAGGGTGAAGATTCTGATCTTACGCTGTCATTAGCTGTTTGAAATGCAGGTTTAAGCTAATCAGCTAGGGGCTAAAAAGTACTAGTAGGAGTACTAAAAGAGCCAAGGACACCAAATTCCACAGCTGCTCGGAGTATTCAATTGTCATGGCTCAAGTGCTGCGCCCCAGCAAAGCCAAAGTGAACCAAAGTGTATGTAGCTTTAGCACATCATAATTATGATCCCCCAATAGGTTAAAATTAACTATCATGATTAGGTTCATACATTGATTAAGCTGCTGTTCTCCATCATGGCATAAGGGTCCATAACTCCTTTTGGCCACCAGAAAGCACTGCTGCCTTGGGATCCAGTTGTCTCTTACTAAGGCTGTTACCAACTTGCCAGATTATCCCTTCCTTGAGAAGCTCAAGCCCAAACTCAACCCCCCTTCACACAAGGGATGCATCACACAAGAGAGAAATAGAGACAACCACCAACATCAAGCGCTTCGAACCAAGCAAATGATAGAAGCATATGTGATGTTATCAGGAAATCTATGCCGCCGCCAAGGATTAAGTCCTTTACTTGGAGGGTTGCAAGTGGCTCCCTGACAACGAAGGAAAATAAGAAGAAACGAAAACTGGAAATCAGTGACGTCTACTCAATATGTGGTAGTGGTACAGAGAATGAATTTCATGCGGTGGTAGAATGCACAAACGCTCGGGCTTTATGTCCGGAATTAAGAGAGGTTTGGCACCTTCCATCTGAAAACGCCTTTAGATATACTAGAACAGACTGGCTGCAATGCTTGCTGGCACCCTGTTCGGAGGAGATTCGTCTTACAATTATGTTTATATTCAGGGCATGGTACCTTAGGAATAATGTTGTACACGAGGACAGTGAAGCGTCTTTGTCAGTGTCCAAAACTTCCCACTCA
>NC_041384.1:42328945-42347555 GCF_002162155.2 Triticum dicoccoides | reverse complement strand
CATACAACGCATTGGAAAATAACACTCCCTATGTCTCTAGAACGTCTTATACTAGAGGATAGCCTGCACGTTGCAACGGGAATTGGTTGATTGAAATTTGCATTTATAACATGACAACCACAATTCAAAATACATTTGACATATTATATTTGATAGTGTCTAGTTTAATATTTATTGAATATAAAATTGAAAATATTTTCCCATCTCTACTCCTATAAAAAACTGAGTTGGTGGCGATGGTGTGCCTGCCTCCGGACCATCTCAACCATCGGATCTGAAACGAATGGCTTAGCTGACACTGAAGTTGCAACAAAGTTACCAGCAAATGCCACATGCATCCAGACCCTCTCGGACGTCTTTCTGACCCGCCGGTGCGCAGCATAGTACCCCCCTCCTCTTCTAGAATGTTAATGTCCCACCTCCCGAAGCTGTGGTAGGTCGCCATGCTCCTCAGCGTGGATCTGGGCTGTTGATAGCGCCTTCTTGAATCCCTGTAGCAGCAGTTGGTTCTACTACTGCAAGAATGGCGGAAGAAGGTTTGGTAGTCCCGCAAAAAAAAGGTTTGGTAGTGGTGTGATTGACCTACCCAACCTCTTGGCCCCCCTCGGCTATTCTTCATATCTGCGGTTGACTTCCCTTCCCATCTCGCCCTCTTCTCCAATTCTTCCCATCCTATGCAGGAATGGGCAGCTGAAAGATGGTTGGCTCGGTGGAAATTTGACGGTCGGTGTGGGCGGCGCTGGTGCACTTGTTCGGCTTCGAAGGTTAAGACGCTGGTGCTGAGGCCTGCTGGTGGTACGAAGTGGATCCCCCGTAGATGCAGCACAAGGTAGAAGGTTCGTCGCCTGCGGCGCATGACTTGCGGCTCCCTCGATCTTTGGTGCGCTGGATCTTTCCAGAAAATACTCCCATATGTTGCCCTTTTTCTTCAGAATCCTTACCTGTTTGTTCTAAGCACATGGCTACCTTCCTAGAGAAAAGAGTAATGGATGGAGAATTCTGGCACACTCTCCACCTAGACGTAGAACCAAAACGCTGCCTTCCAGTCTCTGTATCCGCTGATATCTCAATCCTTTGGATCGTTTCTTTCTTCTTATGCAGTTCTCTGGAGCCGCTTATATTTTATTTTTAAAATCCTTCTAGTCAAGTATTGTCGCCATCAGATCATTCCTTTCTTCTTATGTTGTATTTTATTTTGTCTTGGCCTTATGGATATATATTCCTGTTTTCAGTTTAGATTTCTCAGTTCTTTGCTGGAGATCATCCCAGGGAATCTGACTATTCTGTAGATTGGTGTTCGAGACCCTTTTACACACATTTTTATGGATTGTTGGTATAGCTATTTTGGTACCTTCTTATACTAATATATCACCTCCTTTTTATGTCTCTTGATAATTGGGATGTCGCAGCCGATGCAAGATGACCAGAGGAACTGGTACATCTTGGTTTGGTCACTGGGTTAAATGCAACTAAGAAAAGTGAATATGTAGCACAAAACGAACTCGGAATGGGGGAGCGGAGTTAGTATGTGGGGGAAGGAGGGTGAACTATCAGAATATTTCTTGCTCCCGTTGCAATGCACGGGCAATTACCTAGTGCATGGTTAAATATTGCGGTGGGTCATTTTTATGCATTATTGTATGTTGTGTGGATCTTATCTTATTCATAATTCTGTGGTGAGGTGTCTTGCTTACATGTTAAAATAAATAAGTTACTGGGATGACTCTCTTAGATATAAGAATTTATGTACAGAGGCGGTAAATCTCAGCCGTATCTCATGACCTGTAGAAGAACCTGTTTTGTGCGTGTGAAATGGGGAGCAAAAATTTGTGGATCAGTGAAGATACGTTTGCCAGACAATTTGTGACACAGAGTATAATGTTGGAGTGCTTTATTCTCTGTGTTGACGCGTGTTGACTGGGACCAGACTAGAGGGCACAGGTACGCCGTACGCGTGCCGCCATGCGGGCCTGCAGGTGCCACAATTTGCTGCATGGATCCTCGGAGGAAAAGCGCGGGTTGTGTGGTTGGCGATCCAAGAAAAGCTAGCTATGGAGGGTGAAGATTCTGATCTTACCCTGTCATTAGCTGTTTGAAATGCAGGTTTAAGCTAATCAGCTAGGGGCTAAAAAGTACTAGTAGGAGTACTAAAAGAGCCAAGGACACCAAATTCCACAGCTGCTCGGAGTATTCAATTGTCATGGCTCAAGTGCTGCGCCCCAGCAAAGCCAAAGTGAACCAAAGTGTATGTAGCTTTAGCACATCATAATTATGATCCCCCAATAGGTTAAAATTAACTATCATGATTAGGTTCATACATTGATTAAGCTGCTGTTCTCCATCATGGCATAAGGGTCCATAACTCCTTTTGGCCACCAGAAAGCACTGCTGCCTTGGGATCCAGTTGTCTCTTACTAAGGCTGTTACCAACTTGCCAGATTATCCCTTCCTTGAGAAGCTCAAGCCCAAACTCAACCCCCCTTCACACAAGGGATGCATCACACAAGAGAGAAATAGAGACAACCACCAACATCAAGCGCTTCGAACCAAGCAAATGATAGAAGCATATGTGATGTTATCAGGAAATCTATGCCGCCGCCAAGGATTAAGTCCTTTACTTGGAGGGTTGCAAGTGGCTCCCTGACAACGAAGGAAAATAAGAAGAAACGAAAACTGGAAATCAGTGACGTCTACTCAATATGTGGTAGTGGTACAGAGAATGAATTTCATGCGGTGGTAGAATGCACAAACGCTCGGGCTTTATGTCCGGAATTAAGAGAGGTTTGGCACCTTCCATCTGAAAACGCCTTTAGATATACTAGAACAGACTGGCTGCAATGCTTGCTGGCACCCTGTTCGGAGGAGATTCGTCTTACAATTATGTTTATATTCAGGGCATGGTACCTTAGGAATAATGTTGTACACGAGGACAGTGAAGCGTCTTTGTCAGTGTCCAAAACTTCCCACTCAGGTATGTAGAGGAAATTCATCAAGCACTAGCGCTAGATGGGGACGACCGAGGAAAGGATGTTCCCATGCAAACAGATGTTGTTGATGCCCATCAGTGGTTGCCACCAAAATTAGGAGTCTGGAAGCTAAACGCAGTTGCACCCTTTATTCAGGAGGCATGCCAAGCTAGTGCAGGTGTTGTGGTCAGGAATCATGTGGGAGTGTTGCATGGTCAGTTTGCAAATGCATGCCGTGGTGCTAGGATGTTGTAGAGGCTGAAGCTATTGCGGTGCAGATTGGTTTGTCGAAACTAATGCGTATATATAGAGGCCCTCTCTGCATTTAGTTTGACTGCTCTCCAGTTATCTCACTGATGGATCCTAATGTTCGAAACAGTATGCTTTATTTCCAACTGTTTCCTACATAAAAGACAAGATGGAGAACTTTCAACAGATCACGCTTATGCGCACTAAAAGGGACAACAACGAGTAAAGAGCATAAAACTACCACAATTCAGTCTAGAGTTCTAGAAAATGCCAATATTTTAAAAGTTTCAAAAATCAACCACAAAAATTGGTTTTTGATTCAAAAAACTACCATATAACACTGATGACCATGTTGTTAATTATAAGCATGATTATGACAGCTCGGGTCCACTTGACAGGTCTGACATGGCATAAAAGTTAACACCGTTAGCTTGCACCGTTAGTTTGGATGTTATGACAGCTAGAACCCACATGTCAATCACAATAAATATTTCCCTTGTAAATTTTTTCATCAATTCCCTGGTTCTTTTCGAATTTATAAACAAGTCCCTATATTTACACAACAAACCCTGCAATTATTTTTGAAGGATCCTTGAAAATTTCATTCCAATGCCTCCCACAGTTCATCCACCACCATGGTTATCACTTCCACAGTTCATCCCCAACTCCTTCCTCCCCGACCATCTGCTGGATCTGGTCGTGGAGCATTTCCTCCACTGTCATGGTTGTCGCTTGGCGAACCGCCGTGCATGCCATGGGAATCCACTGCTGCGCAATGTGGAGCCACCACCGTGTGTGCTATGTGGAGCCATGTGAAGGAAATATGCCCTAGAGGCAATAATAAAGTTGTTATTTATATTTCCTTATATCATGATAAATGTTTATTATTCATACTAGAATTGTATTAACTGGAAACTTCATACATGTGTGAATACATAGACAAAACAAAGTGTCCCTAGTATGCCTCTACTTGACTAGCTCGTTAATCAAAGATGGTTAAGTTTCCTGACCATAGACATGTGTTGTCATTTGATGAACGGGATCACATCATTAGGAGAATGGTGTGATGGACAAGACCCATCCCTTAGCTTAGCATAATGATCGTTAAGTTTTATTACCGTTGCTTTCTTCATGACTTATGCATATTCCTTTGACTATAAGATTATGCAACTCCCGAATACCAGAGGAACACCTTGTATGCTATCAAACGTCACAACATAATTGAAAGATTATAAAGATTCTCTACAGGTGTCTCCGAAGGTGCTTGTTGGGTTGGCATAGATCAAGATTAGGATTTGTCACTCCGAGTATCGGAGAGGTATCTCTGGGCCATCTCGGTAATGCACATCACGATAAGCCTTGCAAGCAATGTGACTAATGAGTTAGTTGCGGGATGATGCATTACAGAAGGTATAAAGAGACTTGCCGATAACGAGATTGAACTAGGTATGAAGATACCGACGATCAAATCTCGGGCAAGTAACATACCGATGACAAAGGGAATGACGTATGTTGTCATTGCGGTTTGACCGACAAAGATCTTCGTAGAATATGTGGGAACCAATATGAGCATCCAGATTCTGCTGTTGGTTATTGATCGGAGATGTGTCTCGGTCATGTCTACATAGTTCTCGAACCCGTAGGGTCCGCACGTTTAACGTTCGATGACGATTTGTATTATGAGTTATGTGTTTTGGTGACCGAAGATTGTTCGAAGTCCCGGATGAGATCACGGACATCATGAGGAGTCTCGAAATGGTCGAGAGGTAAAGGTTGATATATTGGACGATGGTATTCGGACACCGGAATGGTTTCGGAGTGGTTCGGATATTTATCGGAACCTCGAGGGGTTACCGGAACCCCCCGGGGAAAGTAGTGGGCCAACATGGGCCATAGGGGAGAGAGAGGCAGCCCACAAGGGGTGCCCCCCATGGGTAGTCCGAATTGGACAAGGGGAGGGGGCGCGACTTCCCTTTCCTTCTCCCTCTCCCTCTCCTTCCCCCTTTCCCCCTCCGGAAGAAGGAAGGGGGGCGACTAGGACTAGGAGTCCAAGTCGGTTCCCCCCCCCCATGGCGCGCCCCTAGGGCCGGCCTCCTCCCTCTCCTCCTTTATATACGGGGGCAGGGGGCACCCCAAAGCACATCAATTGTTCTCTTAGCCGTGTGCGGTGCCCCCCTCACGGTTTACTCCTCCGTCATATTGTCGTAGTGCTTAGGCGAAGCCCTGCACGGATCACATCACCATCACCGTCACCACGCCTGCTGACGAAACCCTCCCTCGACATGGCAATCTGTTTCAGAGAGAGAGAGAGAGAGAGAAGAGAGAAGAGAAGAGAATGCAGCTGCAGAACTCCGACATGAAGAGCTCCGGCGAGTCTACATCGGTGTGACTGGACCTAGTGATTCTTCTCTATGGAGCGAGCTGTATTTCTGGATCATAGCCTGTTTTTTGTGACGCTGGGGAAGAGGAACAGTAGCCTCGTTTGGGCTCGTGAGAAAACAAACAGTAGAGAGAGAGAGAAGGCTGCCCGGACTCTCCTGCTACTAGAACACAAGACACGGTGCTAGCCTCCAGGGGCATGTGGTGTCACCCGTTCAGGGCGAGAGAAAAACGTAATCCAGAAATCAAAACCTTGCGCAGGATAAGGCTGGCCATAGCGGGGTAACATAAGTAGTGACATGCACTTGGGACTCGCAAACATGCTTATGTGGCAGGCAATTAAAGAAGAGAGAGATGGTTATAGTAACATAGGTAGATGCCGTAACATAATAAATGTTATACTACTATGTGTCATGCATGGCAATAAATGAGAGTACCTATGATACTAGTATATGTTACTATGCACTATGGATGTAGTATCATAGACTAGTATCATATGCATGATATTAGTATATGATACTCCCCACTATGACCACCCTAATGCAAACTCGGAGCCTTGGACCACGGGGCCGCGGTGTCGTGCAGGATGCGGCAAGCTTTATCATCGACGACATAGTCTTTCCCCTGGCTTTCTACTCGCTGGCCGTGAGGACACAACACTTGGTGTTGGCGGAGGTGGTGTCGATGGACGTGGTTGCAGAGGACGGAACAAAGCTCATGCTTCCTCGGTTTGTTCGCCGTCCTCCTAGTTCCTTCTGGATTTGTTTCAACATCCACGTTGCTGAACAAGTACAACAGGAGCGAGAAGAGGAAGAACCATAAAAGGAGCAAGATGAAGAAGAACATGACGAACACTTGGTGACTTGATGAGGATTCTTTAGGAGCTAATGGGGAAGAACAAGGCGTTTGTGGAGAAGAGATGGGGTAGGTGGGAGGATGGAGACCAGATGCATTGAATGCATGTAATTGGCCGCTGTTAGTTGAGGTGGATAGGCCCTGGCTGCTGCACACAAGTGAGTACGGAATCACGTGGAATTAAAGACTGATATACACCAAAACAAATGAAAATACATGATGATAAGTTTGCAGTACGGTGTATCTAATATAGTGGTTGAGGATCCCAAGACAAATGGATAGATAGGATTCCAGTGGGGAGCGTCGCCGTGTGTTCCTATGCACTTTCGCTCTCCTTATTAACTATTCGTCACTGTGAACAGATGAGAGGCAAGATGGAGTGATGCACCGTAGTGTTAATCCTCGTGTAGCTCTGCTTATATGGTATAGGTTACAGCCGGTAGTGCAGATCGTGCACTAGTGGGTTCGTGGTACAACGCGTGCGTACAGGTAGATGACCGGGTCAGCTATGACTAGCAGTTGGTCGTTGACACCCCGCCGCATTTTATGCGTTCGGTGGTCGGATGCACAGGCTAGACCGGAACTCTTCGAACGGCGTGCCCAATAGTGCAGATCGTGCACTATTGATATGTGGGGATGATCAATTTTTCTGACTATTAAACGGTGTGCCCGGCCCTCCAATCATGCACGGGAGTGGATTCAAGCAGGGGGACCCCCTCTCCCCCTCCTTTTTTCCTGGCGATTGACCCCTTGCATAAGATTCTGGACCTAGCCACGCGGAAAGGGCTCCTCCACAAGCTTCGCGGTCAGGGTGCCATCATGAGAACCTCCCTATATGCGGACGATGCGGCGGTCTTCGTGGCGCCAATCAAGAGGGACATTGACAATCTTGCTGCTATCTTGTGGGGCTTCGGTGACGTGATGGGCCTATGCATCAACTTCTAGAAAAGCTCGGTCGTACCAATTCATTGCAATCATCTTGATCTTGAGCACATCCTCACAAGTATGCCGGCGGCCCAAGCCTCCTTTCCGGTGAAATACTTAGGCCTTCCGCTTTCGGTGTGGCAGTTGAAGGTGGTGGACTTCCAATACCTTGTCGACAAGGCGGCCGGAAAACTCGTCACTTGGGAAGGTCAAAACATCACTCGGCGAACGACTCTTGTCAAGTCGGTCATTTCCTCCCAAGCGGTGTTCTTGATCACACCTCTCATCGTGCCCCCGAGCACGCTGGATAACCTCAACAAGATTGAGAGGGCTTTCCTTTGGTTGGGTGCGGAAAAGACCACGGAGCCAAATGTAAGGTCAACTGGAATGTGGTTTGCAGACTAAAGGAGTACGGTGGCCTTGGGGTGCTCAATACCGAAAAGTTCGCAAGGGCCTTGCGGTTACGATGGATATGGTTTGAATGGAAGGAGCCCAGAAAACTTTGGGTTGGACTTGGCAACCCCTGCACCGTGTAGAGGACCGTGAGTTTTTCTATGCATCTACGACTATCACCATCGGGGATGGCGCGAAAACGCCTTTTTGGGACTCCCCTTAGCTTCTTGGTCGCAAGCCCAAGGACATTGCACCGCTAATTTTTGATGCCTCGACAAGAAAGAATTGTAGGGTGCGTGAGGCTCTCAAGGGGAATGCTTGGATCTTCAAAATAAAGCAAGGCACCACTATCTCTGTCAACCACATCTTTGAATTCTTCAACCTTTGGATGCTCTTACATGACTTCCGCCTTGATATTCAAGCGAAAGATGATATCATTTGGAAGCATGCGAACGACATGATATATACGGCGAGCTCCACCTACAAGGCTTGGTTTCTAGGCTTGACCCTCTCCCCCCATGGACCGCATGGTTTGGAAGTCTTGGGCACCTCCGAAGGTTAAATTATTGGCTTGATTGACCTTGCAAGATAGGATTTGGACAGCCGATCGTCTGGAGAAGCGTGGTTGGCCAAACTGTGGCGTTTGCCCACTTTGCAAGAGGGAACATGAAACGGGGACACACCTCTTCTTCAAGTGTCGCTACACGCTTAGGCTTTGGAGATTGATCATAGAGAAGCTTCGACTTGCACACATGGACACCTCCTAGTGGCACTTGGATGAAACCGTCAACGCGTGGTAGCAAAAAAGAACCGACGATAATATTCCTAACCGAAACGCAATGGTCTCCCTCACCATGCTCGTTTCTTGGGCCATTTGAAACGAGAGAAACGCTCATATTTTCCGCCACAAAAGCACGCTGCCGACGATTCTTCTTACCAACATTTTAGAAGATGCAAAACTTTAGGTGGCCGCCGGTGCAAAGAAACTAAGGAACATCATAGTGTTCAAGTAATTGCCATGTCGCATTTGTGAGTGCGTTGTAAAAATCTCTAAACTATTATCTCCCTTATTTAATTGAAGAGGCAAAACTTTTGTCTTCGTTTCAAAGAAAAAACCCGGTGATTTTGTCCTTCTACATATGAACGGTGTTTCTACGTAAAAGGTGATGTAATATGATGGTGGATTGTGTGAACAGAACAGTGGACCGTTTGCGCCTCGGTGGATCGAATCTATAGCGACTAGGATTTCATTTACCTTGCTACGTTATTCTTAACAGCGTTGCGTACAGGAATTAACAGCCCAAAGAAAGCTACTGCCATTTGGGTCAACGGGTGACTAAGGACGATGCACTGCTGACTACCCGACGATAATGACTAGTCTTGTGTACTTCCCCGTCCATAATTTTTTTTTAGGGAATTCCCCGTCCATAATGAGGTGAGCATTGGTTTTGCGAAACTTTTAACAAAGTTTATGTAAAAAATGACCACATCTATAATACCAAGTATGTATATACTATTAACTTCGTTCTGGTTTATTCGTTCTCTTCGTATTTTGTATCAAAATTTAACCATATGTTAATGCATGTCATAAAAAATTATATCGTTAGATTAATATTTGAACATAGTTTTCAATGACTATTTTTTGTGATATGCATTAATATTTTATTAATTAAATTCATTGTCAAAATTTGGCACAAAATACTAAACGGGCCAATAAACCAGGACGAATATATGAAAATGCTATGCTTTAAAAATGCTATGCTTTAATTTAAAAAGTACATAGTATACCCATAAAAAAGTACATAGTATATAAAAATGTATGTCATGTTGATAAAGTTTTCTATAAATATTTCAAGAGATTTCCGCCCAACTTTATATATATAGCCCTAATGACCGAAGCATGAAAGGTGGTAGGAAAATCCCATACAAGCAAGTCAAACGGCAAATACGACAACTGAACGAACGGCGAGAACGCCACCGACCTAGTTCAGGGGTTGGACATGGGTCCTCCTGGCCGGGGCTGGTTGCTTCTCGTGCATGCTCCGAGCCAGCTCCGACCATGTCGAGGCAGAGTTTCGTTGGTTGGTTGGGGTGGCATCCACGTGTTATGGTGTCGGTGATCGCCTATCAATTTTACAGTACGCGGACGACACTATTTTGTTTTTGGACCGCGACTTAGAAAAGGCTAGAAACCTCAAATTGCTGTTATGTGCTTTTGAGGATCTTTCCGGACTTAAGATTAATTTTCACAAGAGTGAACTCTTCTGCTTTGGCGAGGCCGCAGAAAACTCACAAGATTATGCTGAAATCTTTGGCTGTCAACTCGGACATTTTCCGATTCGCTATCTAGGTATCCCTATTCATTATCGGCGATTGACAATTGCTGAATGAAAGCATGTTGAAGAGAGACAGGAGAAACGGTTGGCTAGCTGGAAGGCCAAACTTTTGTCCTATGGGGGCCGATTAGTTTTGATCAACTCGGTCCTTACCAATATGGTTCTTTTCATGATATCATTCTTTCATCTGCCAAAAGGAGTGCTCCAACGTCTTGATTACTTTAGATCAAGATTTTTTTTGGCAGAGTGATAATGAAACCAAGAAATATCGTTTGGCTAGGTGGAATATATTATGCCGTCTTAAAAGCCAAGGGGGCCTTGGAATCCAGGATCTTGAGATCAAAAACATTGCATTGCTCAGCAAATGGGTATACAAATTACTCACTGAGAATGGTGTTTGGCAGGAAATCATTCATAATAAATACGTGGGCTCCAAAGCAATTTCCCAAGTCTACTGGAAACCGGGCGATTCACATTATTGGAGTGGGGTAATGAAAGCTAAAGAATTCTTTTTCCAATTTGGAACGTTCTCGGTTAGGGACAACTCCCAAATACGTTTCCGGGAAGACAACTGGCTCGGGACCACCCCATTAAACGTGCAATACCCAAACTTATATCGGATAGTTAGACATAAGTTTGTCACGATTAAGCAGGTGCTAGCAGTGGCGGAGCCAGGATTGGACCAAGCCCCGGGCCAAAAAAAAACGTTGCAAGGGAAAATCTTAACGTCCATAAGGCTTTTAGCTACCTCAAAAGATACCCCATATAAATTCTGGCTCTGTGCATGAAAATTTTATAATTTAAACTCAATGCTTAACAATACAACAAAATAGATAAAAACATGGTAAAAACTTCAAAGAATAGTACATGATAAAAGAGTACCAAATCAATGGTTTGCTTCATCAGTGCCTCGCATAACCTCATCAATGGTGGAAGAAGAGTCAAACACCTTCAAGGCATCGAAAGCAAAATATCATAAGAGAAGGCATAAACATCATGTGAAACAAACAATTACCGTTGATACATATTTAAAAACTTACCACTTCGACGAGGCATAAACATCAGTTGTTCCTGTTTATGGTGTTGATTCAGTTCCCTCGGCCGCTTGATGCCCTCCGTCTGAAATAATAGGTCTAGACAGCCCCGTTGCAGACACCGGTGAAAAAAATATCTTCATCTTCTTTTTCTATAACTAGCAAAAGGGCCCGTGCGTTGCAATGGATATAAAATAAATAAAATTTGAATTGTTAGCACCTCCCTTCACTGTTGTGTAAAGTAAATCATCGACTTGCCGCTTGGGCCAGGATTGGAACACCCCTCTTTTTTTCTCCCGCATGAATGCTCACGAATTTCCTCAAAAGATGGTTCCGTCAGTTCAGTCATGACTGGCGAACCTTGGCGGCGCGGATCATACATTGCCTCGCCTCCTTCGGGGTCGCCTCCGACTCAATCTGTCCTGTGATAAGAAGCGGTAGAAAAGAAACATTATATGCTTAAGTTGCTCCGAATTCTTAAGTAGCTCTCAGGCATGTGACGAAAAATGGGATCTCTACCTCTACAAGCATGGCAGGAAGTTAAGTGCTAAAGCTCCACACTGCAGCTTGAACACAATACTAATTAAATCAAATCTAAGCTAGCTTTGTTGTCATACGCGCACTTGCAAAATTATGTACTTTATCAAAGAAACAAAATATACAACATGCAATGAGACTTGCATTATTATCAGATGTCATGCAATGACAGTGTACACATATACATACTATGTGTACGATCAAACTCGAAATTATTTTTTTGAAGAAAATAAAATAAGTATGTGTATTATATACACATACAAATATGATTAGGAGCTGCCTCAGGTGTTGCCACAAGCCAGTGGCCTCAGTTCGCACCATGCGTGGTCGTGCACCCGTTCCCAAATAGGTTGCATCGTGCGTCGCCACTCAGGCTGCCGTCCATGCACGTATGAACTAGGGGCGGAGCCAGAAATTTTGTGAAGCCCGGGCAAGTTTAAGCCTAAGTGTATAATCTGGAAATTTTGGGTGTTTGGCTCAAGTATTTTTTTTCTTGATGCCGAGTTTTCTGTACGAGGCAAAAGAACCGGTTTTTGAAAATTCTCGATTTTTTGGCTTTTTTGCCTAAAAGCATTTAAATAAACTTTCAAACTCAAATTTATTTATAAGCGAAATATATAATATTTAATCATTTTTATACACAAATCTCTTTGCATTCTAGTGGTCAACACACGTCAATCATTTCCCTAATACGTGGGTTTGACACCTCCGTAATCCTTTCCCTAATGCGCGGGCGTATGCTGGCAAGACGGGTAATTGATCATGCGACCTCGAAAGCACCTCCATCAGCCTAGGGGTTATTTTGTGTTAAGAGATGCATACGGATTTTATTTCACAGTACCTAAATGTGTAGCAAAAAAATCAGGTTCCAAAGAAATTTCAGGTAATCCATTGGTTTCCAAAATATTTGACCAGTAAAAATAAACCTTGATTTGATTACAGAACATATAAAATAGCACCAAAATCCCATACCAATTCTAAACGAAGTGAAATTATGGACATAGTTATCATACAAATGTAATTTTCAATTGAAGTAATATATAACCTCAATGACGAACTCCGCACGCTCTAACCTCAAAATTTAAATCCTAATACCAACCTCCAAAAGTTATCAATCTTACCTAATGAGTAATCATGAAGAAACAGACAAGCAGCCACTGGCCGATGATCTAACAAGCCGTTCCTGTGATGGATCAGCTCCGGCTCAGCCCATCGCCGGCCACACGCCCAGCCCAGGCTAGCCTCCATACGCCGCCATTCCGTCTCCGATCGAACCAGGGTGCCGCCGTCTCGAACAGAGGAACATGCGGGGTCGCGGGGAGGTGGAGCGATCGACCAACCATCCTCTTTTTTTCCTAAGAAAAAGATCGTGGACCTTTTCGTCTGGAGTAAACAACAGCCGAACGGACTGCTTACTAGGCCATGGCCCAGTACGCCTCCCACGTCCGAGATGCCAAGTCTCGCATAATTACGGAAGAAAAAGAAGCCCATTAGCTGATCAGAAAACCAGCCCAACTGCCCGGGTAAAAGCACGATGCGTTGACGAGTTTTGCCAACGTAGCGGGGCCATCGTAGCTGGAGCGTACAGAGCGAGCCCGGGCAAGTGCCCAGCGTCGCCGGGCGCTGGCTCCGCCACTGGTATGAACCGTGCTGAATGCATGCACACTGTGCTTTGCCTCCATGTATGGCCGTGCTCGTCCGCGCCATTGCTGGTTTTAGCCTCGCGGCCTGATGCCGCCGCCCACTATGTTGCCGGCTACCAATGGTCGCTGGCCTTTTCCGCGAGCTTCGGCGCCAACCTGGCCATCGCACATAGCAGTTTTTTTTCCTTCATGATTCTTGCCCACAATTCCTTTTCTCTTAATTAGAGTACTGGATCATGCCATGCATGTTATTCCTTGGTTTCCACCATTGCTTACTGATACTTGCCCACTATCCCGGCCGTTTGATGTGATTTCAACTGTATGTTCCCTCCTTAACATGCATGGTTCCCGCAAAAAAAAACATGCATGGTATGTCCCACAATCTTTGTTGATTCCCAAGCTACTTGTTGGGACTATTTTATGCGAACCATATGAATTGGTGGAATTCAATGCAAAAAAGTGAGGTGGGAAATCCCTAAATTTACTCATCGAGATGCACGATGCAATTTCATAGTCGCAAATGAAATATAAATTTCTATAACTTGTTTAACGGAAGATAATCGGTCGCCCCAACATTTTTCACACAAAAAAAATATATTTACCGTCTAATATATGAAAAATAAACATTGTAATATACTACAACACCGATTTGAAATCTTCTCATTTTAATCTCTGTCTTTTCTGCAACAGGTTGTTCCTCTGGTATCTATTTTATTCTAAATGGTAAACTCATTGAAGGTGATGAACATTCTGTATATATTATCAGTATGTACTGGTATGAACATTGTGTTTGGCACCTTCCCGTTCATCTCTATTCTATTCAAGGAGCGTGTGGCCTAGTCCTGAGCATACCTACTGTTTTCTAATAAATAAGAGCTACTATAAATGTGCATATAGCTAATTTGTATCCTACGGGTAAAGGCAAGACAAAGCAGGAAACAGCCTAGCTGACCTAACTAAGCAATCCTTCTGACAGCTTCAGGAGCTCGTTGGAGTTCACTCTATTCCCGTTTTACACGCAGAAGAATTCAGCGGAGCAAGCCAACCCCCACCTTGTTTCTTTTGTTCAGTGGTGGAGTTGTTGTACAGGAGGGGGGTGAAGAAGAGGGTCTTGGCCATGTAGTTAGCCACATATAAGTGCTCTGCCAGGATGATCCGGAAGGCATCAGTCAGAGGATGGGGAGGTGAAGATGTTGAGTGCTCTGCCAGGATGATCCGGAAGGCATCAGTCAGAGGATGGGGATGTGAAGATGTTGAGGAAGTTGAGGTTTCCGTCCCCGGCCGTAGCAAAAAAATCAGGTTCCAAAGAAATTTCAGGTAATCCATTGGTTTCCAAAAAATTTGACCAGTAAAAATAAACCTTGATTTGATTACAGAACATATAAAATAGCACCAAAATCCCATACCAATTCTAAACGAAGTGAAATTATGGACATAGTTATCATACAAATGTAATTTTCAATTGAAGTAATATATAACCTCAATGACGAACTCCGCACGCTCTAACCTCAAAGTTTAAATCCTAATACCAACCTCCAAAAGTTATCAATCTTACCTAATGAGTAATCATGAAGAAACAGACAAGCAGCCACTGGCCGATGATCTAACAAGCCGTTCCTGTGATGGATCAGCTCCGGCTCAGCCCATCGCCGGCCACACGCCCAGCCCAGGCTAGCCTCTATACGCCGCCATTCCGTCTCCGATCGAACCAGGGTGCCGCCGTCTCGAACAGAGGAACATGCGGGGTCACGGGGAGGTGGAGCGATCGACCAACCATCCTCTTTTTTTTCTAAGAAAAAGATCGTGGACCTTTTCGTCTGGAGTAAACAACAGCCGAACGGACTGCTTACTAGGCCATGGCCCAGTACGCCTCCCACGTCCGAGATGCCAAGTCTCGCATAATTACGGAAGAAAAAGAAGCCCATTAGCTGATCAGAAAACCAGCCCAACTGCCCGGGTAAAAGCACGATGCGTTGACGAGTTTTGCCAACGTAGCGGGGCCATCGTAGCTGGAGCGTACAGAGCGAGCCCGGGCAAGTGCCCAGCGTCGCCGGGCGCTGGCTCCGCCACTGGTATGAACCGTGCTGAGTGCATGCACACTGTGCTTTGCCTCCATGTATGGCCGTGCTCGTCCGCGCCGTTGCTGGTTTTAGCCTCGCGGCCTGATGCCGCCGCCCACTATGTTGCCGGCTACCAATGGTCGCTGGCCTTTTCCGCGAGCTTCGGCGCCAACCTGGCCATCGCACATAGCAGTTTTTTTCCTTCATGATTCTTGCCCACAATTCCTTTTCTCTTAATTAGAGTACTGGATCATGCCATGCATGTTATTCCTTGGTTTCCACCATTGCTTACTGATACTTGCCCACTATCCCGGCCGTTTGATGAGATTTCAACTGTACGTTCCCTCCTTAACATGCATGGTTCCCGCAAAAAAAAACATGCATGGTATGTCCCACAATCTTTGTTGATTCCCAAGCTACTTGTTGGGACTATTTTATGCGAACCATATGAATTGGTGGAATTCAATGCAAAAAAGTGAGGTGGGAAATCCCTAAATTTACTCATCGAGATGCACAATGCAATTTCATAGTCGCAAATGAAATATAAATTTCTATAACTTGTTTAACGGAAGATAATCGGTCGCCCCAACATTTTTCACACAAAAAAAATATATTTACCGTCTAATATATGAAAAATAAACATTGTAATATACTACAACACCGATTTGAAATCTTCTCATTTTAATCTCTGTCTTTTCTGCAACAGGTTGTTCCTCTGGTATCTATTTTATTCTAAATGGTAAACTCATTGAAGGTGATGAACATTCTGTATATATTATCAGTATGTACTGGTATGAACATTGTGTTTGGCACCTTCCCGTTCATCTCTATTCTATTCAAGGAGCGTGTGGCCTAGTCCTGAGCATACCTACTGTTTTCTAATAAATAAGAGCTACTATAAATGTGCATATAGCTAATTTGTATCCTACGGGTAAAGGCAAGACAAAGCAGGAAACAGCCTAGCTGACCTAACTAAGCAATCCTTCTGACAGCTTCAGGAGCTCGTTGGAGTTCACTCTATTCCCGTTTTACACGCAGAAGAATTCAGCGGAGCAAGCCAACCCCCACCTTGTTTCTTTTGTTCAGTGGTGGAGTTGTTGTACAGGAGGGAGGTGAAGAAGAGGGTCTTGGCCATGTAGTTAGCCACATATAAGTGCTCTGCCAGGATGATCCGGAAGGCATCAGTCAGAGGATGGGGAGGTGAAGATGTTGAGTGCTCTGCCAGGATGATCCGGAAGGCATCAGTCAGAGGATGGGGAGGTGAAGATGTTGAGGAAGTTGAGGTTGCCGTCCCCGACCGTAGCAAAAAAATCAGGTTCCAAAGAAATTTCAGGTAATCCATTGGTTTCCAAAAAATTTGACCAGTAAAAATAAACCTTGATTTGATTACAGAACATATAAAATAGCACCAAAATCCCATACCAATTCTAAACGAAGTGAAATTATGGACATAGTTATCATACAAATGTAATTTTCAATTGAAGTAATATATAACCTCAATGACGAACTCCGCACGCTCTAACCTCAAAGTTTAAATCCTAATACCAACCTCCAAAAGTTATCAATCTTACCTAATGAGTAATCATGAAGAAACAGACAAGCAGCCACTGGCCGATGATCTAACAAGCCGTTCCTGTGATGGATCAGCTCCGGCTCAGCCCATCGCCGGCCACACGCCCAGCCCAGGCTAGCCTCCATACGCCCCCATTCCGTCTCCGATCGAACCAAGGTGCCGCCGTCTCGAACAGAGGAACATGTGGGGTCACGGGGAGGTGGAGCGATCGACCAACCATCCTCTTTTTTTTCTAAGAAAAAGATCGTGGACCTTTTCGTCTGGAGTAAACAACAGCCGAACGGACTGCTTACTAGGCCATGGCCCAGTACGCCTCCCACGTCCGAGATGCCAAGTCTCGCATAATTACGGAAGAAAAAGAAGCCCATTAGCTGATCAGAAAACCAGCCCAACTGCCCGGGTAAAAGCACGATGCGTTGACGAGTTTTGCCAACGTAGCGGGGCCATCGTAGCTGGAGCGTACAGAGCGAGCCCGGGCAAGTGCCCAGCGTCGCCGGGCGCTGGCTCCGCCACTGGTATGAACCGTGCTGAGTGCATGCACACTGTGCTTTGCCTCCATGTATGGCCGGGCACGTCCGCGCCGTTGCTGGTTTTAGCCTCGCGGCCTGATGCCGCCGCCCACTATGTTGCCGGCTACCAATGGTTGCTGGCCTCTTCCGCGAGCTTCGGCGCCAACCTGGCCATCGCACATAGCAGTTTTTTTCCTTCATGATTCTTGCCCACAATTCCTTTTCTCTTAATTAGAGTACTGGATCATGCCATGCATGTTATTCCTTGGTTTCCAATACTTGCCCACTATCCCGGCCGTTTGATGTGATTTCAACTGTACGTTCCCTCCTTAACATGCATGGTTCCCGCAAAAAAAAACATGCATGGTATGTCCCACAATCTTTGTTGATTCCCAAGCTACTTGTTGGGACTATTTTATGCGAACCATATGAATTGGTGGAATTCAATGCTAAAAAGTGAGGTGGGAAATCACTAAATTTACTCATTGAGATGCACGATGCAATTTCATAGTCGCAAATGAAATATAAATTTCTATAACTTGTTTAACGGAAGATAATCGGTCGCCCCAACATTTTTCACACAAAAAAAATATATTTACCGTCTAATATATGAAAAATAAACATTGTAATATACTACAACACCGATTTGAAATCTTCTCATTTTAATCTCTGTCTTTTCTGCAACAGGTTGTTCCTCTGGTATCTATTTTATTCTAAATGGTAAACTCATTGAAGGTGATGAACATTCTGTATATATTATCAGTATGTACTGGTATGAACATTGTGTTTGGCACCTTCCCGTTCATCTCTATTCTATTCAAGGAGCGTGTGGCCTAGTCCTGAGCATACCTACTGTTTTCTACTGTACCGACCGGACCGTGTACTGTAACAACACGAACAAGGCAAAGTAGAGTTTTTTTAGAAGCTCCAAATCTTTCTTTTAAAAATGTGAACATTTCTCCAAAACACAAATAAAATTTCGAATTTCAAACATTTTTTAAAAAAGACAAACAAAAATTAGAAACCACAAAAGTATTTCGAATTTATGAACGTTTTTTTTCGAAAAAGGGAACATTTTTTAAATTCCAAACAAATTTTGGAAGCCTGAACGTTATTTGAAACTCCCCGAACAATTTTTGAACTTGTGAACAA
>NC_041384.1:42327075-42328579 GCF_002162155.2 Triticum dicoccoides | reverse complement strand
ACTTTTTTTAGAATCTTGAATATTTCTGGAAAAAGAAAAATTAGATTGAAAAAAAGAAAACGGAAAAATAAAAAGAAAAAGAAAAACATGACCACAAAGAAATAGAAAAAAAGAAAAGAAAAGAAAAAACCATAGAAAGAAACAAAAAACCGGTTCAGGAAACCTTCTGGAAGGTTCCCAAAACCGGATGGGGTAGTGCCAACGCGATCTACTTAGATGGGCCGGCCCAGTCGTGTGGGTCGGCCGCTCGCCTGTGCGTTGCCCCGGCACGGGCAACTTGCCGCAGCGAGCGGCAAATAGGAAATTCCCTGTTGCCGTACGTGCGTGCGTTTCTGGCAAAGCAGTTCATCAAGGCTTTGGGCCTTCTTCTATTTCATTGGGCAGCGCCCCGGGCCTGCAAAAAAATTCTATATAACTATAGGCTAGTAATTTTTCCACGCCCCGGGCCAGGGCCCTGGGTGCCCGGGGCCCAGCTCCGCCCCTGGGTGCTGGGCTAAGAAAACCCAGATATTTCTTTTCGTAGAACCCTCAGTGGACCTCGTTTGGCAGCATGGGATGATTTGCTAACCCGATTGGAAGCCATTCAACTGTCGGCTGAACCGGATATCTTTAAATGGAAACTGCATTAGAGTGGGAAGTTTTCGGTCAAATCCATGTACGATGCATTGGTTCATAACAAGGTTCCAATTAACAATAGAAAATTGTGGAAGCTGAAGATTCATCTAAAAATGAAAATTTTCCTTTGATTTCTCAATAAAGGAGTTATCTTAACTAGGGACAATTTGGCACGACGAAACCGGCAAGGTTGCAAAAAATGTGTTTTCTGCCACCATGCTGAGTCCATTAAGCACTTATTTTTTGGTTGCAAGTTTGCGCGATCTATGCATGCATGACGTATGCATGCATGATTTGCTCACCCAAGAGAAGTAATCTACAGCGTGACGCCGGCCGCCGCGCTGCGCCATCGTCTTGTGTCACAATGAAGCCACCTTTAATTAACATCCAATATAGTACTCTCGCAACCACGACCTTGACATATATGCATGTGTGCTAGTAGTGAGACGTCTCATTCGCACGCGAAAATGTAGGCGCGAGTGCGACTGAACAATAAAATATACATGTTCAGTTTTGCTAAGTCTTAGTTGACTAAGACTTTGTTACGTCACGGTCCATGCTATCTTCCTTTAATTTTATATGAAGATTCATACAAAATAAATTATTTTCGGTTTTTTCTTACATACTATGTCACTTGAGTGAGACTTTGTCGACTGAGATCTTAGCCACACCCATACATATTTGAATCACTTGAGTGAGACTTGGTCGACTGAGACCTTAGCCACCCCCATACATATTTGAATGGCTAGCTAGCTAGTTGTATACTATGCATGCATGCATGTGTATTCATTAAACCTTGACAGTGAGCCGAGAATGGCGGCGACGATGCTGCAGTAAGCGACCTCATGGCGTGCGAACACTGAACCCGTGGCGGCCGGCCGGTGAAGCC
>NC_041384.1:42324930-42326816 GCF_002162155.2 Triticum dicoccoides | reverse complement strand
GGCGTTGACGCCCACGAAGAGGGTGGCAGAGCTCAGCACCCACAGCGCGCGCGCGAGCTGCTCCGTGGACGCGCCTGGATACACTAGCCGCGCGATTCCTGTACACTCGATCTGCCTCGCTGGCTCGTTTTTACATGGCTGTCAAAAATCCAGCCACTCGTTCATCTGCACGTTGTGTTCTCCTGCTTAAGTGAATGACTGGTGGGCCTCCTTTTCTCACGGGCCCAGTTCTGCGGTGTGTCTCGCGTGTACCCTACGTGCGAAAAGAGGGGATTCGCAGAGAGCATGGGGATCGCACGGTAAAACCTAGCCACCAATCCCCTCGAGCCCTGCGTCCTTTCCTCTCCCCCCCCCCTTCTCTCACCGCCATCGCCCGTCGCTGGAGCCCTGCGTCCCCTCCTCTCCCTCCCCTCCACTTCTCTCGTCGCTGGAGATCTGCGTCCCCTCCTCCTCCTCCCCTCCACTTTTCTCGTCGCCGTCGCGCATTGCTTTCTTCGCCCGACGGCGGCGGCGGCGGCGACCTGCACACCAAGGGCGATGGCGGTGGTGTTCGATCTGATACAGCGCCATGGAGAGAGGAAAGGAAAGAGAGGAGGGAGAAAGAAAGAGAAGAAAAAAGAGATGGAGGTGCGTTGGCTGACGGGAGAGGGTCATCGGCCTGGAAGGACGTGGACGGCAGCGGCTTGGACCAACGGCGTCCTGGCCGTGCCTTGCCGATGAGCGGCACGCATGGTGCAGCAGGCGGCAGTTAGGGCTGGACGTCCGAGTGAGCTTTTAGGCTCGGCTCTAAGCTCGCTCCATCTCGGCCCGTTACAGCTCGGCCCGATAGGATAATTAGATGAGCCGAGCTATGAAATAGGCCCGACTCTCGAACGAGCCGAGCCGAGTTTCGCCCGGTCCAGTTCGCCCGTCGATCTACGCCGGCCTTCACCGCCCTGCTCCGACCGGGACTCCTGCATCACCCCGACTCAGCGGCCTCGCGCCATGCGGCGGCCAATAATAGCTGCACTGCCGCCCGCCGCCGCCTGCTTCATCTCGGACTCCGTCGCCACCGCGCCTCCACCGAGCGGCGTCCCCGATCTCGCGCGCGATCGGATTGATCACCCACCCGCCGCCGCGATCCAAATCAACTAAACCATAACCAGAGGATTAGAGAGATGTCTATCTAAGTGGGAGTTCTTAAGTAATATGATTAATTGAACTTAAATTTATCATGAACTTAGTACCTGATAGTATCTTGCTTATGTATGTTTGATTGTAGATAGATGGCCTGTGCTGTTGTTCTGTTGAATTTTAATGCGTTCCTTGAGAAAGCAAAGTTGAAAGATGATGGTAGCAATTACACGGACTGGGTCCGTAACTTGAGGATTATCCTCATTGCTGCCCAGAAGAATTACATCCTGGAAGCACCGCTGGGTGCCAGGCCTGCTGCTGGAGCAACACCAGATGTTATGAACGTCTGGCAGAGAAAAGCTGATGACTACTCGATAGTTCAGTGTGCCATGCTTTACGGCTTAGAATCGGGACTTCAACGACGTTTTGAACATCATGGAGCATATGAGATGTTCCAGGAGTTGAAGTTAATATTTCAAGCAAATGCCCGGATTGAGAGATATGAAGTCTCCAATAAGTTCTATAGCTGCAAGATGGAGGAGAACAGTTCTGTCAGTGAGCATATACTCAAAATGTCTGGGTATAATAATCACTTGATTCAGATGGGAGTTAATCTTCCAGATGATTGCGTCATTGACAGAATTCTCCAATCACTGCCACCAAGCTACAAGAGCTTCGTGATGAACTATAATATGCAAGGGATGAATAAGACTATTCCCGAGCTCTTCGCAATGCTGAAAGCTGCGGAGGTAGAAATCAAAAAGGAGCATCAA
>NC_041384.1:42243520-42262037 GCF_002162155.2 Triticum dicoccoides | reverse complement strand
TTTGAAATCGGAGACAAGGAAAACTTCATAGAAGCGCCGCGGATCAATATAGAGATGCGAACCAATATCCTTTTCCTGGTGGGCTCTGAAGTACTCGTCTTTTGCGCAAGGCCTCGTGTCAAAAAACTTCCAACCACGTCCTCCTACCTCGCCCATTTGCGGAGATCATCTACATTTTGCTCCGTGTCGAGCTCCAGCCGGCCCAAACGTTTTCCTTCGGGAGGGCGTAAAATCGCTTTCTTTCTGTAGGGAGGACGGATGATTCAAGTAAGGGCTGAGAGCCTACATATCACTGAGATGGGCCAAGGAAGAAAAAGCACCTACTGTTCGTTAATTGAAATTCTCTTTGCTTAGCGCCCTTGTGTTTCGAATAGAAAAGCACTGGAGATATCTGTGGAACTGTTGTTTTTCTTAGGGCAAGCTAGCAGATAGAAGTAATCTATCTGGTTAGCCAGGCGAAGCATTTAGGGTTCAGTGCCTGGTTTCAAGTGTTCTTTCTCGCCGTCCAACAAGATCTTAATAATTCTTCAATTTGTTTCCACTGATTATGCTCTAGCCGTGCGTCATCTCTCATTCATTAGAAACTGCAGCCACCGGCATAATTTTCTTCGTCTGTCTGTTGATCCTCTAGTTAGCATGAATATTTGCAGGCAGCTCTCCAAGGTATATAAATTGTTGTAGTGTGATGAGAAAAAGCGAGGTGGTACTATTTCAATTGCCCGCCGAACCTTTTTGTACCACCTCATTACGACTGGCCAATTGGTTCCGGTTCGATCCCTGCCACAAGCTAGCTTTTTTGGAATTTTTTCTGCAGCCCACAATATGAGGCATGGACGGCCCAACCAAAAAATTGACACGTACCGCAGCCCATGCACTTATGACGAAAATCACCTATATGATGAAACCTTTTCCCTCAATCAAATATATAGTACCACCTCGGATAGCAAATCAATAATAAAAAAATAATATGGGTGCACGGATGAAAAACTTAAGGAAACACACCTTGTTTTATTAGTAGGTATAGATATATGAAATGAAATTGGCAATTACATCAATTTGGGTTCAAAAATATCATAGATATATGACTGGATACAAAAAAACATGGTATAAATTTCAGTTCAGAGCACCTTGTACACTGATACAACTCATACAAATATAACATGGTACAAGTAGAAACTACTCCCTCTGTAAACTAATATAAGAGTGTTTAGATCACTAAAGTAGTGATCTAAACGCTCTTATATTAGTTTACGGAGGGAGTAGAAAGCATCTAAGGGGAAAACAAGGAAAGCATCAAAGAAAATTACAAGCTGCCGCATAGCCGGCAATGAAGCAGCGCCACGCAGCGAACGACGAACAGGAGGGCGGTGGCGACGGGCGATCTACAGCCCGGGAGCAGAAGGTGGGTGGGCCGGGGGCAGAGCCACGGCGGACGACGGCGCGGGCGCTGGAATCCCTGCTGCTGCTGGAGATCGATCGTGTGTCGTCCGCGTGCGTGCGACTCGGCGGGCGGCGGCCGCCGCGCGATCGTTTCGGCTCATGTGCCTCGTGCGTGCTGGATCGTGGGGTGCGCTGTTGCCGGAGAGGTCCTATGTGTCGCATTTTGTGGCAAATTGCCGCCATATCGCACAGGGGGCGCCACCGAGTGGGCCGGCCCATTAGCAGCACTGCAGCGAGCGAACAAACGCCCTGTAGCTAAAAAACTGAGCGCTCCGGTGGGGGATTGACATCGCGACCTCTGGCTACTAAATGCATCTCGCTAGCCACTCAAGCTGATGGCGCGCTGGTGATTGTTATACACCGAGAAAAGCTAAAAGCACTATGGGGAGGGGCAGATCAAACATCTACTGTACCGACCGGACCGTGTACTGTAACAACACGAACAAGGCAAAGTAGAGTTTTTTTAGAAGCTCCAAATCTTTCTTTTAAAAATGTGAACATTTCTCCAAAACACAAATAAAATTTCGAATTTCAAACATTTTTTAAAAAACACAAACAAAAATTAGAAACCACAAAAGTATTTCGAATTTGTGAACGTTTTTTTTCGAAAAAGGGAACATTTTTTAAATTCCGAACAAATTTTGGAAGCCTGAACATTATTTGAAACTCCCCGAACAATTTTTGAACTTGTGAACAAATTTTGAAAACAAGAATTTTTTTAAAAATTGAAACCACAAACATTTTTTGAAATTGTAAACATTTTTAGAATTAGTGAACAAATTTCAAAATGAGAACATTTTTTGAAATTCTGAACGATATTTGTAATTTTCAAAAAAGTTCGAAAAGAAAAATTAAATTGAAAAAGAAAACTAAAAACAAAAAATTTCGGAAATTCATTAACGCTATTTTCGAAATATCTAGAAAAGAAGCGAATACTTTTTAAAATTTCTGAACAAAATTTGAAAGCAGGAACGTTTTCAAAAAATAAGGAACATTTTTTGAAATTTCCAAACAAATTTGAAATGCGAACATTTTTTGAACGTAGGAACAAAATTTGAAAACAGGAACATTTTCCAAAATTTGAACTTTTTTTAGAATCTTGAATATTTCTGGAAAAGGAAAAATTAAATTGAAAAAAAGAAAACGGAAAAAGAAAAAGAAAAAGAAAAACATGACCACAAAGAAATAGAAAAAAATAAAAGAAAAGAAAAAACTATAGAAAGAAACAAAAAACCGGTTCAAGAAACCTTTTGGAAGGTTCCCAAAACCGGATGGGGTAGTGCCAAGGCGATCTACTTAGATGGGCCGGCCCAGTCGTGTCGGTCGGCCGCTCGCCTGTGCGTTGCCCCGGCAACTTGCCGCAGCGAGCGGCAAATAGGAAATTCCCTGTTGCCGTACGTGCGTGCGTTTCTGGCAAAGCAGTTCATCAAGGCTTTGGGCCTTCTTCTATTTCATTGGGCAGCGCCCCGGGCCTGCAAAAAAATTATATATAACTATAGGCTAGTAATTTTTCCATGCCCCGGGCCAGGGCCCTGAGTGCCCGGGGCCCAACTCCGCCCCTGGGTGCTGGGCTAAGAAAACCCAGATATTTCTTTTCGTAGAACCTTCAGTGGACCTCGTTTGGCAGCATGGGATGATTTGCTAACCCGATTGGGAGCCATTCAACTGTCGGCTGAACCGGATATCTTTAAATGGAAACTGCATTAGAGTGGGAAGTTTTCGGTCAAATCCATGTACGATGCATTGGTTCATAACGAGGTTCCAATTAACAATAGAAAATTGTGGAAGCTGAAGATTAGTCTAAAAATGAAAATTTTCTTTTGATTTCTCAATAAAGGAGTTATCTTAACTAGGGACAATTTGGCACGACGAAACTGGCAAGGTTGCAAAAAATGTGTTTTCTGCCACCATGATGAGTTCATTAAGCACTTATTTTTTGGTTGCAAGTTTGCGCGATCTATGCATGCATGACGTATGCATGCATGATTTGCTCACCCAAGAGAAGTAATCTACAGCGTGACGCCGGCCGCCGCGCTGCGCCATCGTCTTGTGTCACAATGAAGCCACCTTTAATTAACATCCAATATAGTACTCTCGCAACCACGACCTTGACATATATGCATGTGTGCTAGTAGTGAGACGTCTCGTTCGCACGCGAAAATGTAGGCGCGAGTGCGACTGAACAATAAAATATACATGTTCAGTTTTGCTAAGTCTTAGTTGACTAAGACTTTGTTACGTCACGGTCCATGCTATCTTCCTTTAATTTTATATGAAGATTCATACAAAATAAATTATTTTCAGTTTTTTCTTACATACTATGTCACTTGAGTGAGACTTTGTCGACTGAGATCTTAGCCACACCTATACATATTTGAATCACTTGAGTGAGACTTGGTCGACTGAGACCTTAGCCACCCCCATACATATTTGAATGGCTAGCTAGCTAGTTGTATACTATGCATGCATGCATGTGTATTCATTAAACCTTGACAGTGAGCCGAGAATGGCGGCGACGATGCTGCAGTAAGCGACCTCATGGCGTGCGAACACTGAACCCGTGGCGGCCGGCCGGTGAAGCCCGGCGTTGACGCCCACGAAGAGGGTGGCAGAGCTCAGCACCCACAGCGCGCGCGCGAGCTGCTCCGTGGACGCGCCTGGATACACTAGTCGCGCGATTCGGCTTCTGCTGGCCTCCTCCAGCTCCAGGTTGGCCATGGAGGCGTCGTTGTTGTTGTTGCCGTCGACTTCCAATTCCATTTCCAATACGACGGAGGAGGAGGCGGACATGGCCGGCTCAGCTCCGAGTGTGGAGAGCGGAAGAGGGATGAGTCGGGAGGAGACCGAGAGTTAAGCGACGGGATGGACATTGAACATATAAAGACTGCTAGAGTACCCGCCCTCCCAGAGCCATCCCCGTTTCGAACGATTCCTGTACACTCGATCTGCCTCGCTGGCTCGTTTTTACATGGCTGTCAAAAATCCAGCCACTCGTTCATCTACACGTTGTGTTCTCCTGCTTAAGTGAATGACTGGTGGGCCTCCTTTTCTCACGGGCCCAGTTCTGCGGTGTGTCTCGCGTGTACCCTACGTGCGAAAAGAGGGGATCCGCAGAGAGCGTGGGGATCGCACGGTAAAACCTAGCCACCAATCCCCTCGAGCCCTGCGTCCTCTCCTCTCCCTCCCCCCCTTCTCTCGCCGCCATCGCCCGTCGCTGGAGCCCTACGTCCCCTCCTCTCCCTCCCCTCCACTTCTCTCGTCGCTGGAGCCCTGCGTCCCCTCCTCCTCCTCCCCTCCACTTTTCTCGTCGCCGTCGCGCGTTGCTTTCTTCGCCCGACGGCGGCGGCGGCGGCGACCTGCACAACAAGGGCGATGGCGGTGGTGTTCGATCTGATACAGCGCCATGGAGAGAGGAAAGGAAAGAGAGGAGGGAGAAAGAAAGAGAAGAAAAAAGAGATGGAGGTGCGTTGGCTGACGGGAGAGGGTCATCGGCCTGGAAGGACGTGGACGGCAGCGGCTTGGACCAACGGCGTCCTGGCCGTGCCTTGCCGATGAGCGGCACGCATGGTGCAGCAGGCGGCAGTTAGGGCTGGACGTCCGAGCGAGCTTTTAGGCTCGGCTCGAAGCTTGCTCCAGCTCGGCCCGTTACAGCTCGGCCCGATAGGATAATTAGACGAGACGAGCTATGAAAATAGGCCCGACTCTCGAACGAGCCGAGCCGAGTTTCGCCCGGTCCAGCTCGGTGACTCGTTGAGGCCCAGCCCAATCCCATCGGCCTCGCACCGCATTAGGTCACAACAAAGAGAGCACGCACGCAGCGCAGTTTCCCCACCCTTCTCCCTTTCTCCGCCCGGCGCCGCCACCCCTCTTCGCCGCGCCGCAAGCTGGATTCATGGGGCTCGGCATCAACGGCGATGGGCAACGCCGCCTTCCCTCACCACAACGGACGCAGGCGGACGCGTCTCCCCTGGTTTCTCGTTGAACGACACAGGCAGGTAAGCGATCTCCTCTCTCCTTGTAACGCCCCCGATGCGACTATAACTCCCACGTGTCGAGGCACGACTTAGAGACATAATCGCATTGAAGGCATATGTCGCAAGTTAGGCAATCTTCACAACATCCCATGTAATATGAATAATAAAGGGGAGAACATAGTTGGCTTACACTCGCCACGTCAATCAAGAACATAAATAACATTACATCATCCAAAACACTCATGGCCCGACTACGGTGCCAAAATAAAAGAGAACCCAACATGCGACACGGTCCCAATCACCCCCAACTGGGCACCACTACTGATCGTCAGGAAAAGAGACATAGTAACGCTGAGATTCCTCGTCGAACTCCCACTTGAGCTTGTACTCGTCACCTGGAGCGGAATCACCTGGACCTGCATCTGGAGTTATAGTATCTGTGAGCCACGGGGACTCAGCAATCTCGCACCCTCGCGATCAAGACTATTTAAGCTTATAGGAAGGATAAGGCAGAAAAATATATGTGGAGCTGCAGCAAGCGACTAGCATATATGGTGGCTAACTTATTCGCAAAAGAGAGCGAGAAGAGGAGGCAAGGCACGAGCGAGAAACTAGAGAGCAACCTGCACAAACATTACTCCAACACCGTGTCCACTTCCCGGACTCCGCCGAGAAGAGGCCATCACGGTAACACACTCAGTTGATGCATTTTAATTAATTAAGGTTCAAGTTATCTACAACCGGACATTAACAAATTCCCATCTGCCCATAACCGCGGGCATGGCTTTCGAGAGTTCAATCCCTACAGGGGAGTCCCAACTTAGCCCATGACAAGCTCTCACGGTCAACGAAGGAATAGACCTCCTCCCAAGACGTTCCGATCAGACTCGATATCTCGGTAACTCAAGACACTTCGACAGGTTAAAACAAGACCAGCAACACCGCCCGAATGTGCCGACAAATCCCGATAGGAGCTGCACATATCTCTTTCTCAGGGCACACTCAGATGAGCCAGACATCGGGTAAGCCAGCCCAGAGTTGCCCCTGGTAGCCTCGGACAATGCTCGGTGGGACCAACACTCAGAGGAGCACTGGCCTGGGGGGGTTAAAATAAGATGACCCTTGAGTCTGCAGAACCCAAGGGAAAGAAAAGGGGCTAGGTGGCGAATGGTAAAACCAATGTTGGGCACTGCTGGAAAAGCTTTAATCAAGGTGAAATATCAAGGGGTTCCCATTATAACCCAACCGCGTAAGGAACACAAAATCCGGGAACATAACACCGATATGACGGAAACTAGGGCGGCAAGAGTGGAACAAAACACTAGGCGAGAGGCCGAGCCTTCCACCCTTTACCAAGTATATAGATGCATTAAGATAACATAGCAATATAATGATATCCCAACAAGTAAATAAATGTTCCAACAAGGAACGGCCTGCAATCTTCACCTGCAACTAGCAACGCTATAAGAGGGGTTGAGCAAAGCGGTAACATAGCCAATCAACAGTTTGCTAGGACAAGGTGGGTTAGAGGTTTGACATGGCAATTGGGAGGCTGACAAGCAAATAGTAGGCATCGTAGCATTGGCATAGCAAAGAGCGAGCAAACTAGCATAGCAAAGATAGTGGTGATTTCGAGGGTATGATCATCTTGCCTGCATAGTTTTCAGAGTTGGCTGGATCCTCACAAGCAAACTCAACGGGCTCCTCGGTAGCGAACTCATCTCCCGGCTCTACCCAAACAAGACAAACAAGCAACAAGGATACAATCAACCACGTGCAAGACCAAGCAATATGATAAAATGATGATATGCTATGCGGGATGCGATGCGGGATGCAAAATGCAAGATATGACAGGAAATGCATGAACCTGGCCTCAACTTGGAATTCCAAGTGTGCCACTGGAAAGAGGGGATGAAATCGCGTGAAAACGATATAAAGATCATCGGAATCGGAGTTACGGTTTGGAAATGGCAAGCGTTCCAAAAATGACACCGGTCTACGATTTACAGCAAGTAGGCATCTAAATGCAATGAGATGAACATGCTACAGCCACCAAACATGACAACAAAATGCATGGCAGGGATTCACACAAGATGCTTAACAAAAGACTAGCACTGAGCTACGGCCAATTCATCCATTAGGAAGTTCAAACAAGCATGGCAAAAACGCAAATGCAAAACAGATCTCAGACTTAGTGAAATTATCACTTGTCTGAAATTTCAGATCACGAAGCCCTCTTCGGAGCCGCAAAACGACATGATACATGACCTGATTATGACAAAGAAGAACGTGGCATGGAGCTACTCAACAAGCTTAACAAAAGTCCCAAAGTGACCTGGGGCCAAAAGGGATCACAAAATATACTAACAAGCACACGAACATAGCTCAAACACAATCAGTTTTCAGACTTAGTGAAAACTGAGACATGCTGAAATATAACTCGCGAAGGCATGTAAACGAGCTCGATGCACTCACTACGGTGCAAGTCATGGTAAGGCAAGAATACATCCATTAAGAAGGCACAAAATGCTAGCTAGACATGGCAAGAACAATGGCATAGCATGCACGGATCAACTGCAATAACATCGGCAAAATCGCAAACGAGTTGACGATCTGCCTAGATTCACCACGAAGCAAAAGTAGAGCTCGATTGACTCAAGCTAGGGTGCTCCATAATTGCAAACAAAGACATGGATGGGTAGAGCATAACATGATTACCAAAACTCCTTTACTGATCATCCTCAAAAGAGGCACGGATCACTAGGAAATAAGCTGAACATATGGCATCATGAACTAACTAATCCCAGACTTACCGGGTGCCTCACTTTGCAAGCTTGCACAAGTCACCACACACATCCTAAAAATGCATGGGTTGCACCTCTAGAAAGAAGACAAAATCCTTAACAAAACATATGAAAGACTCACAGGCATAGCATGCACACAATAATCATGGCAAAAATGACAAAAGTCTAAGATGAACTAGCAGATCTGACAATTAACTCACGAAGCCTCCTTCTAACAGCATTTTGGGCATCAAGATGAGCTCAAATGAAAATGATGCAATGGAATGAAATGATGTACTCGTCGAGTCGAACATTTTGATATACTATATGTCCAAAACGGAGCTACGGAGGATGCAAAGTTACAGCAGGTCAAAGTATGCATAAAAATTTAGGGGGAGAGGGGAAAAAGTCAACCCTTAGGGTTTCTCAGATCCAGATCTGGATCGTGCACGCTTTTCGAGGAACACCGGAATACTGTTCACCACCGGAGCACGGACGTCGAGGTTCGCCGGCCGGAGACGGGGGAAGTCGCCGGCGAGGGAGAGGATGGCCGGGGCGGCGCGGCGCCCGGGCGGCAGCGGAGAGGCAGCGGAGAGGCGGGGCGGCGGCGGCCGGAGTTGGCGGCGGCGAGGTCGCGCGCGGTGGCGCGGTAGTGGCCCGTGGCGGCGCCGGCCACCGGCGCTGGAGAGGGCGGCGGCGGATGAGGTAGGAGGCGCGGGCGGATCGGGCCGCGCGGGGGCCCGACTTGGGCTCCGCGGGCCGGCGGCTGTTGGCGGCGGAGGGCGACACGTGGCGCCCCGAGGTTGGGCGCGGGCGTCGGCGCGGCGTGTCCGGCGGCGGACGGACACGTCCGGCGCGGAGAGATCCCTTTTTTTGCTAGGGTTTCGTGGGGAAGAGAGATCCGAAAACGAAGGGGTTCTATTTATAGGCATAAGTGGAGCTAGGAGAGTCCAAATGAGGTGCGGTTTTCGGCCACGCGATCGTGATCGAACGCTCTAGGACATGGAGCAGAGTTTGGTGGGTTTTGGGCCAAATTGGAGGGGTGTTGGGCTGCAACACACACGAGGCCTTTTTGGTCCCTCGGTTAATTGTTGGAGTACCGAACGAAGTCCAAATGGTACGAAACTTGACAGGCGGTCTACCGGTAGTAACCCAAGACCGCTTGGCAAGTCTCGGTCCAATCTAGAAATGTTTAATCCCCACACACGAAAGAAAGTTAGAAATGACCACCGGAGGAGAACGAAGCGCCGGAATGCAAAACGGACAACGGGGAAAATGCTCGAATGCATGAGACGAACACGTATGCGAATGCAATGCACATGATGACATGATATGAGATGCATGAAAACGAAAACAACACATGGAGACAAAGACCCGAACCCGAGAAAATAAATATAACTTAACACTGGAGACGACAAGAGTTGGAGTACAAATAGGGAAAGTTATATATGGGGCATTACAACACTCCACCACTACGAAAAGATCTTGTCCCGAGATCTAGGACTGAAAGAACTCCGGGTACTCAGAACGGAGGTGATCCTCGCGTTCCCAGGTAGCTTCACGGTCGGAATGGTGTGACCACTTGACTTTGAGAAATTTGATTGACTTGTTGCGAGTCTTGCGTTCAGTCTCTTCAAGAATAGCAACTGGGTGCTCATGATAAGAGAGATCTTCTTGGAGCTCAATGTCCTCGAAGTTGACGGCGCGGTCAGGAGTCTTGAAGCACTTTCGAAGCTGAGAGACATGGAACACGTCATGAACATTTGCAAAGTTTGAAGGAAGCTCGAGTTGATAGGCGAGGTCGCCTCTCTTGCTGGCAATCTTGAAAGGCCCCACGTATCTAGGGGCAAGCTTCCCTTTGATACCGAAGCGACGAGTACCTTTCATAGGAGAGACACGGAGGTAAACATGATCTCCGATCTCGAAAGCCAAATCACGGTGCTTACTATCATAGTAGCTTTTCTGGCGGCATTGGGCTGCTTTGAGGTTATCACGAATGACTTTGCACATTTCTTCTGCCTCTGAGATTAATTCATTACCCAAAAGCTGACGTTCACCGGTTTCAGACCAGTTGAGAGGGGTACGGCACTTCCTGCCATACAGAATTTCAAATGGGGCCTTGCCCGAACTTGCTTGAAAACTATTGTTGTAGGAGAATTCAGCATAAGGAAGACAATCCTCCCACTTCATGCCGAAGGAGATCACACAAGCCCTGAGCATATCTTCAAGAATCTGGTTGACACGCTCGACTTGACCGCTTGTTTGAGAATGGAAAGCTATGCTGAAGCGGATGTTGGTGCCCATGGCCTTCTGAAAAGAATCCCAAAACTTGGAGGTAAAAATGCTGCCACGGTCTGAAGATATCACTTGAGGTATACCGTGCAGAGAGAAATTGCGAGAGGTATAGAGTTCCGCCAATTGAGCTGCAGTGATCGACTCTTTGATAGGCAGAAAGTGAGCCACTTTGGTGAGTTTGTCGATGACAACAAATATAGCATCATTGCCACGCTTGGACTTTGGAAACCCAGTCACGAAGTCCATTTCAATGTGGTCAAAATTCCATTCTGGAATGGCAAGAGGTTGGAGGAGACCAGCTGGCCTTTGGTGTTCTGCCTTCACTCTTCTGCAGACATCACATTCATTCACGAATTGAGCGATCTCGCGCTTCATTCGAGTCCACCAATAAGCTTGCTTGAGGTCCTGATACATCTTCGTGCTCCCAGGGTGGATGGAGAGGAAAGAATTGTGAGCCTCGTTCATGATCACTTTACGGAGGTCACCTTTGGGCACAACAATACGATCCTCGAAGAAGAGAGTGTCCTTGTCAGCAAGGCGGTAGCACTTGTACTTGGACTGACTCTTGGCAGTCCCAATCTTCACCTTTTTCACCATAGCATCAAGAAGGTGGGCTTGGCGAATCTGGTCTTCTAAGGTAGGAGAGACTTGAAGGTTGGCGAGGAAACCTTGAGGGACAACTTGCAGATTAAGTTTGTGGAAAGCTTCACAAAGCTCGGGTTGATAAGGCTTAAGAATCAAACTGTTGCAGTAAGCCTTTCTGCTCAAAGCGTCAGCAATCACATTGGCCTTGCCTGGAGTATACTCGATACTCGGATTATACTCTTGAATCATTTCAACCCATCGAGTTTGCCTGAGGTTGAGATTAGGCTGAGTGAAGATGTACTTGAGACTCTTGTGATCAGTGAAAATGTCCACTTTTCTTCCCAATAGAAGATGTCTCCAAGTCAATAGAGCATGCACAACTGCCGCCAACTCGAGATCATGAGTGGGGTAGTTCTTCTCATTAGGCTTCAGCTGGCGAGAGGTATAAGCAACAACTTTATTCTCTTGCATCAATATTGCGCCAAGACCTTGGAGAGAGGCATCACAAAAGACCTCGTATGGCTTGGATTCATCAGGTGGAGTCAAAACTGGAGCAGTGATCAACTTATCTTTCAAAGTGTTGAAAGCAATATCACACTCCGGAGACCAAACGTACTTGACGTGCTTCTGAAGAAGATTTGAGAGAGGCTTCGCGATCTTGGAAAAGTTTTCAACAAATCTTCGGCAATAGCTTGCGAGACCGAGAAAACTGCGGAGTTGTTTCACGTTCTGAGGAGGTTCCCAATTCACAATAGCAGACACCTTCTCAGGATTCACGAAAATGCCCTTGGCAGAGATGATATGACCAAGATAAAGAACCTCATCAAGCCAAAATTCACACTTGGAGAACTTGGCGTAGAACTGATGTTCCCTGAGCTTATCAAGAACCAAACGCAAATGCTTGGCATGATCTTCCTTGTTCTTCGAGAAAATCAGAATGTCGTCGAGATAGACCAAAACGAAGTCATTGGTGTAGGCGTTGAAGATGAAGTTCATCATGCGAGAGAACGTCGGAGGAGCGTTGGCGAGGCCAAAAGACATGACGGTGTATTCATATGAACCAAAGCTTGTACTGAATGTTGTCTTGGGAATATCTTCTTCACGAATGCGAATCTGGTGTTAACCCATACGGAGATCAAGCTTGGAGAATACTTGGGCACCTTTGAGTTGTTCGAACAGCTCATTGATGTTGGGAAGTGGGTATTTGTTCTTGATGGTCTTCTTGTTCACTGTACGGTAATCAACACAAAGTCGGTCCGTTCCATCCTTCTTCTTCACAAAAAGAACACCACAACCCCATGGAGAAGAACTAGGCCGGATGAGACCCATTATTTCTTGCTCATCGAGTTGCTTCTTCAGCTCCTTCAACTCTTCAGGTCCGAGCTTGTAAGGACGTTTGCACACAGGTTCCGTACCAGGCTCAAGTTCAATAACGAATTCAACTGGCCGGTGCGGAGGCATTCCTGGAAGCTCTTCTGGAAAGACGTCTTGATATTCGCAAACGACTGGAATTTTCGAAATAGCGTCCAATTCACCCTTCTCATTGAGAGAAAACAGACGGATAGTATCATCCCGAGCGGCAAAGACAATTACATCCTTAGACGAATGAGTCAATTGAATCTGTCTGGCTGCACAATCAAGCTGAGCCTTGTGCTTAGAAAGCCAATCCATTCCGAGAATAAGATCAATATCCGAGTTACCAAGAACCACCGGAGAAGAGAGAAACTTGTAATCGCCCAATGTGATAGAAACATCTGGGGAAATAGCGCTTGCATTCATAAATTTACCCGGAGAAACAACAGATAACTGTCTAGGCAAATCTTGCAAAGGCAACTCATGCTTAGAAACAAATGGCCTCGAGATGAAACAATGCGATGCACCCATGTCAAAAAGAACTTTAGCAGGAACATCGTTAACAGGAAGGTTACCCATGATCACATCTGACGAGTCCTCTGCCTGAGCTGCATTCATCAAGTTGACCTTGGCGGACTTGGGGTTATGCTTGACCACAGCTGTACTTGCCGATCTGACAGGAGGAGGAGGAGGAAGACGCCTCTGGTTGAAACACTTGTTGGCATAGTGACCCTTCTGTTGGCACTTGTTGCACGTGACCTCTGAAAGCGGACGGTGATACGGAGCACTCAATCTTGGAGCTTGAGACGAAGTCTTGTTCTGAAAGCCAGGGTTGGGTGGGTGGGAAGAACCACTGCCACCTTTGCTCTTCTGCTGGAACGGCTGACGGAACGGAGGAGGAGGAAGCCAAAAGTGCTACTGCTTGGCCACTTGAGTAGAGGAAGAAGGAGTAACATCTCTGACTCGCTTCCTGAAAGCATCACACCTCAACTGAGCAGCCTCTTGCTTCAGTGCCATGTTGTAGAACTCATCGTATCTCAAGGGCTCAAAGAGAACAAGAGCGAGCTGAATATCTTCTCTGAGACCACCCCTGAACTGATATATCATGCTCTTCTCATCAGGCACGTCCTGCTTGGCAAAGCGGGCAAGCTTCTGAAACAATTTGTTGTAGTCATAGACAGACAAAGAGCCTTGCTTCAGATTGCGGAATTCCTCACGCTTTCTTTCAACCACGCTCTGCGGAATATGATGAGCTCAGAAATCTCGACGGAAATCATCCCAAGTGATAACACATCCACCTCTGGAATCCTTGTACTGCTGAAACCATTCTGCAGCTTGATCTTTGAGTTGGAAGGAAGCGAACTTGACAAAGTCCTCAGGCCTGACATTGCTGCACTTGAAATGCTTACACAGATCCACAAGCCAATCGTCAGCATCGGTTGCCTCAACACAATTGTTGAAAGTCTTTGGCCCATTAGCAAGGAACTGGTTGAGTGTAGCAAAGTGACTCTGATTGCTGCCTTGATTCCCTTGACTGCCTTGATTGCGCTCTTGAAGAATTTGCATGATCAGCTGAGTGTTTGCATTGGTTGCGGCCATCACAGCTTGCCATGCCTCTAGAGGAGGTGGAGGTGGTGGCGGATCAGGATTCGGAGTCGTGCGCGTTGGAGGAGCCATCCTGAACAGGGTGACCACCATTAGCACATTGACAGATAATTATTGAAGTTGAATCCAACGGAATAAAAATTGCAACATATAGTCTTCACATCCGAACAAAATGAACGAATGCATTCCTCTTGAAATGGTCACATATCCATAAATTGAGAAGCCAGGTAGAATTAAGGTAGAGAAATAAATCAACAAGGTACGGATCAAGAACGAATAATCGGTAAGAAATCCCAATCTCAAACCAATATTTGTGGAAGAAGAACTAGAGCTACTAGAATTCCCACCTATGAAACTCCCGAACCTTTTCGGTTATGCAATCAGGTGTTGGGGATACAGGGGAAGCATAATATCTCACCCAAACTAGCAAATCCTACATCCAGCTGTATCCATCCTTCAACACATAACCAAGAAAACTTCGGAAATCATCTACCTCAACCTTCGAAAAGCATCCGTTATACAAGTTATGGCGATACTCCCGAACTCCCGCCCCAGTACTGGGTGGCGTCGAGGTTATCTCACCAACGAACTGCATAAAAGAGATTTTAGATGTCGGCAAACATATCTCAAGTATTGCATAATTACAACGATAAAATTATGATGACAACACCTCAGAGCTCAACTCCCCGGGACACTTCCACAAAACCCCTGACAGGAGGCACCAAGACAGTATTCTCATCATAAGCTATCGGAACGATTCCAAGATACTCGCGTGATCCTAAAAAAAATTTAGTGAAATTTGAGAAGAGAAGAGTCAAAACTCTACGACAGGATGCCTTACCAAAGCGATGAGGAGACTGGGAAGTAAAAGAATTCCTAAGCTCTCCGATATATAATTCCTAAAGACTCAAAACATTTTTCTAGGCACAACTCGGCTGCTAAAAACGATCAAGCAATGGGGCTCCTAAGGTCGGGGAAGACTCTGATACCAACTTGTAACGCCCCCGATGCGACTATAACTCCCACGTGTCGAGGCAAGACTTAAAGACATAATCGCATTGAAGGCATATGTCGCAAGTTAGGCAATCTTCACAACATCCCATGTAATATGAATAATAAAGGGGAGAACATAGTTGGCTTACACTCGCCATGTCAATCAAGAACATAAATAACATTACATCATCCAAAACACTCATGGCCCGACTACGGCGCCAAAATAGAAGAGAACCCAACATGCGACACGGTCCCAATCACCCCCAACTGGGCACCACTACTGATCGTCAGGAAAAGAGACATAGTAACGCTGAGATTCCTCGTCGAACTCCCACTTGAGATCGTACTCGTCACCTGGAGCGGAATCACCTGGACCTGCATCTGGAGTTATAGTACCTGTGAGCCACGGGGACTCAGCAATCTCGCACCCTCGCGATCAAGACTATTTAAGCTTATAGGAAGGATAAGGCAGAAAAATATATGTGGAGCTGCAGCAAGCGACTAGCATATATGGTGGCTAACTTATTCACAAAAGAGAGCGAGAAGAGGAGGCAAGGCACGAGCGAGAAACTAGAGAGCAACCTGCACAAACATTACTCCAACACCGTGTCCACTTCCCGGACTCCGCCGAGAAGAGGCCATCACGGTAACACACTCAGTTGATGCATTTTAATTAATTAAGGTTCAAGTTATCTACAACCGGACATTAACAAATTCCCATCTGCCCATAACCGTGGGCACGGCTTTCGAAAGTTCAATCCCTACAGGGGAGTCCCAACTTAGCCCATGACAAGCTCTCACGGTCAACGAAGGAATAGACCTCCTCCCAAGACGTTCCGATCAGACTCGGTATCTCGGTAACTCAAGACACTTCGACAGGTTAAAACAAGACCAGCAATACCGCCCGAATGTGCCGACAAATCCCGATAGGAGATGCACATATCTCTTTCTCAGGGCACACTCAGATGAGCCAGACGTCGGGTAAGCCAGCCCAGAGTTGCCCCTGGTAGCCTCGGACATCGCTCGGTGGGACCAACACTCAGAGGAGCACTGGCCCGGGGGGGGGTTAAAATAAGATGACCCTTGAGTCTGCAGAACCCAAGGGAAAGAAAAGGGGCTAGGTGGCGAATGGTAAAACCAATGTTGGGCACTGCTGGAAAAGCTTTAATCAAGGCGAAATATCAAGGGGTTCCCATTATAACCCAACCGCGTAAGGAACGCAAAATCCGGGAACATAACACCGATATGACGGAAACTAGGGCGGCAAGAGTGGAACAAAACACTAGGCGAGAGGTCGAGCCTTCCACCCTTTACCAAGTATATAGATGCATTAAGATAACATAGCAATATAATGATATCCTAACAAGTAAATAAATGTTCCAACAAGGAACGGCCTCCAATCTTCACCTACAACTAGCAACGCTATAAGAGGGGCTGAGCAAAGCAGTAACATAGCCAATCAACGGTTTGCTAGGACAAGGTGGGTTAGAGGTTTGACATGGCAATTGGGAGGCTGACAAGCAAATGGTAGGCATCGTAGCATTGGCATAGCAAAGAGCGAGCAAACTAGCATAGCAAAGATAATAGTGATTTCGAGGGTATGATCATCTTGCCTGCACAGTTGTCAGAGTTGACTGGATCCTCACAAGCAAACTCAACGGGCTCCTCGGTAGCGAACTCGTCTCCCGGCTCTACCCAAATAAGACAAACAAGCAACAAGTATACAATCAACCACGTGCAAGACCAAGCAATATGATGAAATGATGATATGCTATGCGGGATGCGATGCGGAATGCAAAATGCAAGATATGACAGGAAATGCATGAACCTGGCCTCAACTTGGAATTCCAAGTGTGCCACTAGAAAGAGGGGATGAAATCGCGTGAAAACGATATAAAGATCATCGGAATCGGAGTTACGGTTTGGAAATGGCAAGCGTTCCAAAAATGACACCGGTCTGCGATTTACAGCAAGTAGGCATCTAAATGCAATGAGATGAACATGCTACAGCCACCAAACATGACAACAAAATGCATGGCAGGGATGCACACAAGATGCTTAACAAAAGACTAGCACTGAGCTACGGCCAATTCATCCATTAGGAGGTTCAAACAAGCATGGCAAAAACGCAAATGCAAAACAGATCTCAGACTTAGTGAAATTATCACTTGTCTGAAATTTCAGATCACGAAGCCCTCTTCGGAGCCGCAAAACAACATGATACATGACCTGATTATGACAAAGAAGAACATGGCATGGAGATACTCAACAAGCTTAACAAAAGTCCGAAAGTGACCTGGGGCCAAAAGGGATCACAAAATATACTAACAAGCACACGAACATAGCTCAAACACAATCAGTTTTCAGACTTAGTGAAAACTGAGACATGCTGAAATATAACTCGCGAAGGCATGTAAACGAGCTCGATGCACTCACTACGGTACAAGTCATGGTAAGGCAAGCATACATTCATTAAGAAGGCATAAAATGCTAGCTAGACATGGCAAGAACAATGGCATAGCATGCACGGATCAACAACAATAACATCGGCAAAATCGCAAACGAGTTGACGATCTGCCTAGATTCACCATGAAGCAAAAGTAGAGCTCGATTGACTCAAGCTAGGGAGCTCCATAATTGCAAACAAAGACAGGGATGGGTAGAGCATAACATGATTACCAAAACTCCTTTACTGATCATCCTCAAAAGAGGCACGGATCACTAGGAAATAAGCTGAACATATGGCATCATGAACTAACTAATCCCAGACTTAGTGAAAACAACTAAGTCTCTGAAAACAGATTTACCGGGTGCCTCACTTTGCAAACTTGCACAAGTCACCATACACATCCTAAAAATGCATGGGTTGCACCTCTAGAAAGAAGACAAAATCCTTAACAAAACATATGAAAGACTCACAGGCATAGCATGCACACAATAATCATGGCAAAAATGACAAAAGTCTAAGATGAACTAGCAAATCTGACAATTAACTCACGAAGCCTCCTTCTAACAGAATTTTGGGCATCAAGATGAGCTCAAATGAAAACGACGCAATGGAATAAAATGATGTACTCATCGGGGCGAACATTTTGATGTACTATATGTCCAAAACGGAGCTACGGATGCAAAGTTACAGCAGGTCAAAGTATGCATAAAAATTTAGAGGAAGAGGGGAAAAAGTCAACCCTTAGGGTTTCTCAGATCCAGATTTGGATCGTGCACGCTTTTCGAGGAACACCGAAACACTGTTCACCACCGGAGCACGAACGTCGAGGTTCGCCGGCCGGAGACGGGGGAAGTCGCCGGCGAGGGAGAGGATGGCCGGGGCGGCGCGGCGCCCGGGCGGCAGCGGCGAGGCAGCGGAGAGGCGGGGCGGCGGCGGCCGGAGTTGGCGGAGGCGAGGTCGCACACGGTGGCGCGGTAGTGGCCCGTGGCGGCGCCAGCCACCGGCGCTGGAGAGGGCGGCGGCGGACGAGGTAGGAGGCG
>NC_041384.1:42237406-42243158 GCF_002162155.2 Triticum dicoccoides | reverse complement strand
TGTTGGCGGCGGAGGGCGACACGTGGCGCCCCGAGGTTGGGCGCGGGCGGCGGCGCGGCGTGTCCGACGGCGGACGGACACGTCCGGCGCGGAGAGATCCCTTTTTTTTGCTAGGGTTTCGTGGGGAAGAAAGATCCGAAAATGAAGGGGTTCTATTTATAGGCATAAGTGGAGCTAGGAGAGTCCAAATGAGGTGCGGTTTTCGGCCACGCGATCTTGATCGAATGCTCTAGGACATGGAGCAGAGTTTGGTGGGTTTTGGGCCAAATTGGAGGGGTGTTGGGCTGCAACACACACGAGGCCTTTTCGGTCCCTCGGTTAACCGTTGGAGTACCGAATGAAGTCCAAATGGTACGAAACTTGACAGGCGGTCTACCGGTAGTACCCCAAGACCGCTTGGCAAGTCTCGGTCCAATCCGGAAATGTTTAATCCCACACACGAAAGAAAGCTAGAAATGACCACCGGAGGAGAACGAAGCGCCGGAATGCAAAATGGACAACGGGGAAAATGCTCGAATGCATGAGACGAACACGTATGTGAATGCAATGCACATGATGACATGATATGAGATGCATGAAAACGAAAACAACACACGGAGACAAAGACCCGAATCCGAGAAAATAAATATAACTTAACGCCGGAGACGGCAAGAGTTGGAGTACAAATAGGGAAAGTTATATCTGGGGCGTTACACTCCTTCCCATCCCTAGCCCTAGCTCCCTGCACCGGCGCGCACACACGCACGAATTTTATGGATGGATCATGGATGGATGGATGCTTGTGGTTGTCGGATGGAGAGTGCAGCTAGCTAGGAAAAGTGATGGATGAATGCTAGATGAATTTGATGGATGGATGCTTGTGCTCGTTGGCTGGAGAAGTGCCGCTAGCTAGGATGGATGCTGCACCAATTTATTAGATGGATGGATGAATTTATTTGTGCTGGATTGTGTAGACTGGTTATTATCTATTTAATTTTTTGTTGATGATTGACCATTTGTTCTTTGCTGATGTGTGAAAAGCCCCACTGTCGCAAGAATGGACAAGGAAAAGGGAAAGGAGAGGAGGAGGAGAAGGAGAAAGAGAGGAGCTTGGTCTTCATTATGAAGACTAAGCCGCCTGCCCCAGGAAGCAGAAGGGGAAGGGCAAGGGTTGTGTCGCTGCCAAGGAAGCGGGCCAAGGAATTACGGCATTGTCCCGCTCGCCAAGTTGTTATTACGGGTAAAAAAAACTCCACCGCCTTGACATCTCGCTGACCCCGCCGACGCCAGCGTGTGTGCCACGATCGCCGCTGCCAACGGCTTCGCAAACGACTCCGAGAGGGAGACTACATCTTCACCGGTATGGTTGTGCCAAATATGTGTGTCCAAGCTCATGAATTTGTTGTTTTTGCTATCCAAAGGTTAAATATATGTGTGTCCAAGCTCATGTTTGTGTTGGTTTTTGGTATCCAAAAGTCAAATATAAGATTGCACAGGCTCATGTATATGCTGTTTTTGGTATCCAAGAGTCAAATATATGTTTGTACAAGCTTATGGATGTGCTCTTCTTGCTATCAAAAAGTCAAATATATGCGTATCCAAGCTCATGTGTGTGCTGTTTTTCTGTGCTAGGCAATGGAGCATGATAAGCAAGGAGAGAAGGATTATGAAGAGGAAGAGAATGAGGAGGAAGAGGATGAGTAAGATACTCTGTTTGAGGAGGAAGATTCTCATTTTGATGTCAAAGCACTAAGTGTTATGCTATGCAGAATTGCATTGTTTGGCTGTCAATGTTCAATATTTTTGCCGTATAAAGTTCAAAGGAGGAGCTGTCCAAAATTCAAAAGCAATGATGCCCAATTCTTTCTTAGTCATATTTGTTCAATTTCTACACTTTTCATAGAAGAAAGCTTATTTTTCATCACTATGATCATTTTTTTAAACCATAGACTGCTAGATGTTACATTTTTAGTAATAGAAAGTGCTTTTTTTACAAATTATGGGTTTAATTGCTGTAGAAGATCAAAAATGGTCTGTAAAAACAGGTTCTGCTGCCTCCCAGATGTTATGGCGCTAGCTGGCTCACGAGCCGGCTCGGTCTGAGCTGAGCCATTGCAAAAACGAGCCGAGCCACCTAAAGTGAGCTCGTTGGCTGAGCGAGCCGAGCCGAGCTGAGCCGCTCCAGAGCGAGCCAAAGCCAGGCTCGGATGAAGCTCGGCTCGGCTCGGCTCGTGTCCAGCCCTAGCGGCAGTCACAGCTTTGTGAGCTTCAACCCCCCTCCCCCCTCTCTCTCCGTGACAGATTTGTTGGTGAGGTGTTCCGCGGTGAGGTATGAAGAGACGATGTCCCATCTTGTGCACAAAAATAGTTTTTCTTTCTTCATGTGATTATTTTGGGATCTAGCTCTATGCAGCCACTTTTCTAGATTAACTTCAGAAAATGGTGGCAGCAATTGATTGAATGGTTGAAGCAGTGGTCAAATTGGTTCATATGCTTTGAATAAAATTGTGTTCATACATCATGTTATGCACTTTGAATGAAATTGTGTTCAATATACTACGCGTGCAGCTGCAGCAAGCTGAAGACGCGGCCCTTCATCAGCAGCAGCGACGAGCGGCAGTCAGCACGAGGTCGGGGTGGAGGGTCATGAGCACCAGCAGGCGCATCGAGCGGCACCAGGAGGCACCATGGTCACTGTGGGAGCACGCCAAACCCGAAGGCCATCACCAGCCGCTGCTTAGGTGAGCAAATCCATTCTCCTATCAGATTAAGATATCTTTGGGTAGTCAAGGTAAATCTTTTATGCTTGAGGGTACCATAAACAGGCTATTGATTGAATGAAACTTGTGGATGGCTGCTATTGTGTTGTTTGATGTTTGGTTCAGAGGAAAAAATGCATTTATTTATATAAAAGGTACTTAGTAAAATTCTGTCTGATTTAATCATCACTCAGCTTTAGGGTTATGTATCTCTGTACGTATAGATTTTCATGTTTAGAGAAAAACCTGTATGTTAAAACAAGATGCCACAATGAATTAATCTACATCAAGATAGCATCATGTTCTCATCAAAAAAAGAGGTTAAAGTTTCAGCCATGATTGAGACCTGTTTCAAATGAAGTAATGCTAAAAGGAATAATTAATTGGATATATATGCAGCACACTGCGAGATCAGCGGTCAAGGCCACGTTCACGGCTTCGGGGGACGACCCACAGTCACCAAGGTGGCGGTGTCCGTGTAGGAGAGAGAGAAGATGAGGAAAGAGAGGGAGATGGAAGGAGAGGAGGGACAAAGAGAGGTCAGTGGAGAGGGAGGTGCAGTGCCGTGAGAAGAATACAATGGGGTGCGGTCTTCTGGAGGTGCATCAGGTCCATGCCAAGGGCCTCTCGGGCAGCGATTTCCTCGGTGAGTATTCCACTGCACCCACGCCTTCCGTTGAATCTGGGGAAGAGAATTCATCACCACCACCATGCATGTTCTTGGCTTGGCTTGGGTTCGTCTGCTGGTGGAGATAGATTTGATTTTACCTATACTTGCAGGGAAGATAGACTCGTACGTGGTCGTGCAGTCCCGGAACCAGGAGCGCAAGGGCAGCACGGCCGGAGGTCAGTGCTTCCACAGCTCTCTGGTTTTTTATTTCGTTACTCATCTATGTTCAAAGTGATTGAAATGTATGCCCTGGTGTGCACTGTTCAGTTATGCAGGCAATTTCTTGCCATTGGCGCCATTATGGCCATTATTTCCAATGCAAGCGGAATAATATGCCATGGAAGTATGGAACCATTTATTTCCCCTTCTAATTAAGCATTGCGACGGTGAAACGTTAGCTATGGCTGATTCTAAACTTGGAAATGCTATAAAAGAGAAGCTGGTTAGTTAGGTTCCTTAGTTGCGTTGTTCATGTAGAATTCTTGATGCATTTGAGACGGTGGAAATGAGAGAAGCTGGGAGCGTAGCACTGACCGTGACTGTGATTGCTACAGGTAATATGTTAGGAGTTTCTCATGTTTATTCGCCACTTTTCAGTTTTCTAAATCTTTTTTTGTGCTGTCGGAGAGCTATTGTGTGTCAGACTGTTGTCATTAACATGGGACACGTTTATTATTTATTATGTTTGGGTCTAGAGTTCTATAAACAGATCGGATCGATGGGTGGTCAGATCATCTGGTACAATAGAATCAGTGAGCAATGAACATTCAGTCCTGATAAAGTCTGGGCCATAGTAGCCTTGCCACGACATGAGCTGCGATGATGCCAAATTCCTCTTAATCAAAGCACCACTTTGGACTCAATGAACTAGGCACAGTACATCCATGTATTGCAGTTTCTGATGCAAGATGAGCCATAGATTGTAGCCAAGGCATCAACCATGTCTACAGTGTTTGCTTTCCTCTGATACAATTTCACATTTGATTCGATGGTTTTACATCATGGTGCAGGCGTCCTTCACAAATCATTATCATGTTTATCGACAAATTGTTATTTGCGTTATTTCACTAGTAGAAAAAGGGTCAAACGTGAAGCACATTAGTGCCGGTTTGATTTTGGCCCGGTACTAATGATACCATTAGTACCGGTTCAAACGGATTTGCATTAATGTCGGTTCGTGTTGAACCTTTAGTACCGGTTCATGGCACGAACCGGTACTAAAGGGGTGGTGGCAGGCTGGCGTCAGGCCGGGGCCCCACGATCACCTTTAGTACTGGTTCGTGCCATGAACCGGTACTAAAGGGGTATGACCTATAGTACCGGTTTGTGACACAAACCGGCACTATAGGGCAATTTTCAAACTCTACCCCCCCTCCCCGTGTGTCGCCATTTCAGTTCTAAAAAAATCAAAAGAAAATGATAAAACTTCAAAAAATAAAATCCTTCGAGAGGTAGTTATATTACTACATCTACTAGTTAGGAAAATTTCAAAACTACAATTTGGACATGTTTTGCAAAAAGTGTAGAGAAAATGTAAAACGGTTATAACTTTTGCATACGATGTCGGAAAAAAATGTATAATATATCAAAAAATTCAGCACGAAAATCCACATCCGATGGAGACCGCCTATGGTTTGTTTGGAATTTTTTAGAATCCTCAAATTCTAAAAGGAAAAAAAGATATGGTCAAATTTCCCTTTTTAAAAAAAAATTGGTTAAATCTGGTCAAACTACTTATTCAAGAAGTATTAATGTTACTACATAATTATTCAAGAATATTAGTGTTACATTAATGCCGGTTCGTGTTGAATTTTGGTCAAACTATGGTCAAACTATGGTCAAACTGTGGTCAAATTATGGTCAAACTTATTCAAGAAATATTAGCGTTACTAAATAATTACTGTTTTTTAGAATAATAGTTTCAAATTCAAACGGTGAAATGTGTGACTTCATGCTCAAGCTAAACTCCTGAGGGTTAATAGGATTGACATCTTACTATTGTCAGGAAAACAACAAGTGCAGACTCGGAAACGAAGGAGAATAAAATCCGAAAGTTAAGCGTGCTCGGGCTAGAGTAGTGAGAGCGATGGGTGACCGGTCGGGAAGTTAGATGATTTGGAATGAGTGATCCACATTTGAGCAGTTAAGAGAGGTGATTAGAGACTAAATAATCAAATAATTCAGAAAAATTAAAAATCGAAAAAAAAATCAAAAAAAATTTCAAAATTTTCAAAAAAAAAATCTTCAGTACCGGTTGGTAACACCAACCGGTACTAAAGGTCCCCCATACCAGGGCGCGAGCTCACGCCACGTGGTGGCACTTTAGCGCCGGTTCGTGCCGAAC
>NC_041384.1:42193345-42237222 GCF_002162155.2 Triticum dicoccoides | reverse complement strand
CGGTTATGATACCGGCACTAAAGGCCCTTACGAACCGGCGCTAAAGCTCCGTTTTCTACTAGTGTTTGTCTGAACCGGTAAAAAGCTAGAAATATCTTTCCATTACCATAAATGCATCCTTCCTATTTATGTATTGGAGTTTTCTTTAGGCCATTGTACAAAATAGGCGCCAATGCAGTTATAGACAATACACTCGCAATGATGATTCTATCTTCTTTAATATCTACTTGATGATTTTGAAAGTTCAACTAGATATGTTCTGTGCACTGATTTTTGTAGACTGTTTAAATATATACCAGAAGTCAACTTCTAGAGTTCGAAGTTAATTGTATTTGCTCCGTTTTGGCAGCTCTAAGAGATAGACGGAGGTCTCAACTGGCTGGGAAGATTTGACAAGAGATGTGGAGATGGGGCACGAGGAGGGGAGGGTGAATCGGCCTGGAGGCCCCGGTTGTGGCGCAGCGCGACGAGGCAGGCGTGGGACTCGCGGTGGCGGGCGGCCTCGCCCTGGAGCTGGTCATGGCGGGCGGCCTCGGCCTCGTCCACACGGACATCTCCTGGTTGTCGAACCGGTTGAGGTTGCAGCTCTTCTCCGTATCAGTGTCACCGTCGTTTTTTCTTTTGCATGCGTCGCTTCAGCCGGCTTTGCTTTCCATGTCGTCGTGTTCTTCGATTTTCTTGTTCTCACTTCTCTTTATCTTGTTGCTGCAGGGTCATCCAACTTCTTGTTTATCAGGCTACTGTTTGATAAAATGTAAGATATTTCTTGCTCGTCTGCTGTTTGATAAAATGTCTCTGAGCTGAAATGTTTGTTCGTTGCTTCTTTCTCTTCCTGTCCAGGTTTCCTGACGTCCGGACCGGTCATACTTTTGCAAGGTTAGATGTGTTCTTATTGATGCACTTCATTGCTTCTTGCTACATTGCTCTGTTTGCTTTGTTTCATGGCCTACCACTTGTTCTTGTTTGGTGAGATTATGGTGCGCCTTGTTTTTTTCTAATGCTGTCAGCCTTTGTTTTCTCATTAGCCTGTTAAATTATGTATATGTGTTTAGTGTAAGCAAGCTGAGTGGGTTACGCAGGCTACTGTGTAAAATGTGCATGCATAACCGCCTGTAAAGGGGTCCAGTATATCATACAAAGAGCAGCAGCAAATGCTTATTATATTCCATTAAAACAGATTAGAAGATTGTTTAATTTGGGTAATTTTATTAATTGTTTTTTTCCCTCTTAACTGGCCGAACTGGCTTTATCCAAAAAAGAAAACGAGCAGGCTTGATTAGCTTAGAGAAGAGAATTTTTTAAAGCGCTGTGGTTATAGAGTTGTGCTTGGTTTGCTTCTTTTGGTCATTCTTGATATAAGCAATTGGGTAGCATTGCTGTTTACTCATATAAGGAATGGATTGCTGGGAATGAGTTTATTAGAGCCTACTGGAATGCACACCCTCTGTCCCTGTTTTCGTCTCTGTAGCTAAACTTGAGAATTGTACACTTTGGTATATAAAGTTAGTTGCTGAGTTGACATGCAGTTGTGAAAGTTACAGCACATACATGCTTGATTTTACTTCCTTTAATACAGGGTATTCTATAATTACTAAGAACTGATTTGTTGAAGCGTGCCCCCCTATTTTGTCCAGATAACTACTTCAGGTTAGGCGGGAGAAATAAAGAAGGTAACCATAGATATATTGTCTAGCATCACGAGGTTCAGGTTCCTGCTGTTGATCAACCGTTGCTTCGGTCGAGGTGGGTTATGCTTGATTATGTTCTTCTTTGTATTTTTGTTCATGGCCTACACTGGTGTTATCATCTATTCTGTTACAAAAATTTCAATGGCTTAGTTTCATGTCCCTGTATCACTTGAAGTACAACTAAGTACCTTCTGACAGGACAATAATGTATGTATTTACCTATGGTTATTGTTTCCTATAAGAAACATGATCATCTCACCTTGGTTTCCCCTGTATCTGACTTGGGACAGTTTTATGTGAGATTTGTTTTGCATTTTCTGTGTGTGTGGATGCTTAAGCTTAAGCTTTTGTTATTTGGTTCAGTTAGAGATTAAAGAAGACTGAAATTATGGGTTCGCAGCGAGGATTGTTGTGTCCAACCTGCACAAAAATGCCAAGAAGTCCTTCTCAGAGACGTAAGCCACGACACATGTTTCTGCCATGATTTCCTTCGGTTGGATTTCGTGGATTTAGGTGTTGAAAAATTATGGGATGTGGATGCAGGATTAAGGACATGTACCTGCACTACAACGAGAGATCTGGGCTGCTTCTTTGTGGCTTCCAAACTTGAAATGTTTGTTTGGAAGTTAGTTTAGTTTTTTGTTATGGATTCACAGCTTCTCACATGTACCATCCTCTTAGATCTTTAGATTTTCAAAGAAACTAAATGAAGATATTGTGGTATGGTCTCAATAGTACAACTTAAAGCTTTCCATGCTTTATATTTTCTCTGAAATTTGCTCTTGAAGAATCATGTATCTATGTTAGATCCGGTGAGAAAAGGCGGTTTCCAAGCAAAGGATGCGGAAGTGTTGGCCACATTTGATTTTTGACTTGAGTGTTTAAATATTCTCACCATACTTGGCTCCCTCTCGGCCTTTGCGCCATTGGGGCAACGAGTCATCTAGTGTAAGGAAAGGATGGAGCTCTCCGTATCGGAGTCAAGCGGTGTTGTGGCTTTGTGGGAGTCTGGAGGATAGAGGGAGCGTGCAATGAGTAGCACTAGTATTTGTAGCGACGAATAGAGATTCTTCAGTTTGCCTAACGAAGCAACACCAGCTAGTAGAGTACTTCACTGGAGTTATCGATATTAACTGCAAAAAACTGTCCATATCTATAGCTGAGAAAATGCGGTCGGTCCTCGTTAAGGCCCTGTTTGGTTCATAAGTCTTAGGACTTTTTTTAGTCTCAACTTATAAGTCTCAAGTCCTTAAAAAGTCACTATCTGTTTGGTTCCTGGAACTTATAAGTACCTATAAGACCATATTACAACTATAAGCTCTCTAAGACTCTCCTTGAGAGTCTTATTTCATAAGTCCCAAATGCCCACTTTAAGTCCCTATAAGTCCCTCCTGTTTGATTTAGATGGGACTTATAGGGACTTTTTAAAATCCCTAACCAATAAGTCCCTAGAAACAAACACCCTCTAAGTTGTGTCACCATCCTGGTTGAGTTGGACAACCAAAGATGTGGATCGACACGTCGTACCCAAGATTCTTGGCACGCTACTGGGATCTGTGAAGTGTAAAGCGTGAGAGGGTGGTGTATCGTTCATGGCCCCTCCCTTTCGGGGTGATTGTCGAGATAGAGTTCACTGAAAGGAAAATTTAGGACAATTTTGAACTATTTACTCCCTCCGTCCTCGTGTTAGATACATCCATTTGAGGGACAAACTTTTTTGGACAGGACAATTTCGAACTATTTACTCCCTCCGTCCTGGTGTTAGATACATCCATTTGAGGGACAAACTTTTTCGGACAGAGAAAGTATAATTTACCGAGAGGGTGATTGCCAGGATCGAATTCACGGAAAGGATTCCCGCAAAAAAAAGAATTCACGGAAAGGAAATTTCAGGACAATTTCGACCTACTTAATTTACAGGGAGATGAATGATTGTTGAGGACAATACCAAAAAGGTTTTCGCCCCGCTTTATATATAAAACAACAATCAACAGCACCCGGTACAAACGTACGCCCCCACAACACACACACATACATCCAACGCAGGATACATAGGCGCCAAGCGCAGCAACAACATCCCTAACACTACGCGAAGAGGTGAAACCACATATGGCAAACCGTGGGCTCCAAGGCAATGCCTTCAGGAAGGGGGCGACACCACAGCTCCGCCACTGCCCAATCCGAGGATCAGAGTTTTCCTTGGAGCAACACGATGGGCAATGAGAGCCGTGACGACGCCTTCAAGAAGGGAACAAGCTTCGCCGCTGCCGGTCCATCCAAAGATAGAGCAGGTTTTCACCCCGGCCACGATTCACCGCCGCCGAACGCCACACCCCAGCTACCACGCCGCCCACACGGCCATGGCAACCGTGCAGCACCAAGCCACGGGCTCTGCCCATGAGCACCGCGGACCCACCACCAGGGTCGTCGCCCCGGCATCCAAGACCTTGACACCACCTCACTTGAGATCCACCGCTACCCAACCAAAGACACGAGCGGAAAGGAGCCACCTTGCACACCCCTGGGCTGCCCCCAGTGCGGAGACCCAAAGGCCGGCCAAAACTGGCCTCCATCGCCCCGTCTTGCGGCACCGGGCGCGAAACGAGCATGGTCCTGCTGCCGGGCGCGAGACGAGCTCGGTCCTACTGCCGCGCGTGGGACAAGGTTAGTCCTGCTGCCGGGCACGAGACGAGCTCAGTCCTGTTGTCGGGTGCGAGACAAGTGATGGACCGCAGTTGGGGGAGGGCCAACCATCGTCGAAGATAGCGGACGGATGCCCGACGAGAAGGATCAAAGGTTGATACAGGTCGCACACCGACGAGCCGGCGTTGGAGATGTCCAGCAGCCGTCGTAAACGACCCAGACCACCGCCATGAGCCACCACCACGCCGTGGCAGTCCAGATCCATGCCGGGAGCCCTAGGAGGAGCCCCGTGCCGCCCTACCGACCCGCACCACTGGATGAGGACAACCCAGCCGCAGCCGCAGCCGGCCACCCCACCATGGCACGCCCCCACTCTAGCCACCTCAAGAACCTAGGGGCCGTCGAAGACAACCGGGCCACGCCACCTCAGCCCGCACCGCCTGCCGGAAAGACTGAGCCAGATCCGGCTGGCATGCTCCGCCACCTCCAACGATGCCACGGGGCAGAGAGCCGGAGCCGCCGATGGTCACCTCCCAGTAGAGGCTCAACCGGGCCTCCACCCACCTCCCGCGCCGCAGGCCGACCTCTAGGCCGCAAATCGGGCAGATATGGCCAAAGGCCGACCCACGTGCCGCCACCACAGGAAATGGCCCCCACAGTCGCCGCACTTCGTCGGAGCCTCACCGCGATGCCGCACAATGGACCGCCGTCGTCGTACCGCCCGACCCCACGGTAGCCAGGCGCTCCCGCCCAGGGAGCAGTCCCGCGCCTGCCCCGAGCCCGAGCGAGAGGGAACAGGACCCCGCCGCCACCCACGCCGGCAAGGCTTTGCTTAGCGGCGCCTCGGGGCGGCGGCGGAGGAGGGAGGGCCGGAAGGAGGAGCGAGGAGGCGGGGTGCTAGGGTTCGCCCGCGGGGACGACGCGGGGGACAGAGCTGTGTCTTGAGGACAATACAAGAGTGGCATCAGTTCCAGTGGTGTCCAACCTATTTACATCCCTTCTGTATGGTCCATTCCACTAGACTGTAAATTTCACTCTGGCTCCTAACTAACAGTAAACTCATGACCAGAGATAATCTAGAGAAACGTCACGTGGGCAAGCCTTTAGATTGTGTGTTCTTCTCTGAACCCGAACCACAGGCAACAGACCAGCTGTTTTTCAAATGTGTGGTTGCTAGGAAAATTTGGCAAGCAGTTGCAAATATACGTTGATAAACCGTTAGGTGTAGATTTTATTTCTTTTGCTACACATAGTGGACTCCAAATGATAATCATGTTGCTTCCAATTTCTTTTGTGTTGGGGAACGTTGCAGAAAATTAAAATTTTTCCTACGGTTTCACCAAGATCCATCTATGAGTTCATCTAAGCAACGAGTCAAGGGAGAGAGTTTGCATCTACATACCACTTGTAGATCACGAGCGGAAGCTAGCCAAGGGGATGGTGATGATGGAGTCGTACTCGAACGTGATTCGGATCACCGATGTCCAAGTGCTGAACGGACAGCACCTCCGCGTTCAACACACGTACGGGACGGGAGACGTCTCCTCCTTCTTGATCCAGCAAGGGGGAAGGAGAGTTTGAGGAAGATTGCTCCAACGGCAGCACGACGGCGTGGTGTAGTTGGTGCAGCAGTACTCCGACAGGGCTTCGCCAAGCATATACGGAGGAGGAGAGGTGTTGGGGAGGGGAGGGGCTGCGCCTTGGCTTGTGTTAAGCTCCCATGCGCCTCCCCACTATATATAGGGGTGGAGGGGCTGGTTTTTTGCCCTCCAAGTCCATTGGGGCGTTGGCCAAGGTGGGAGGAAAGAAATCCCATCATTTCCTTCCCCACCGATTGTTATCCCCCCTTTTTAGGGATCTTGATCTTATCCCTTCGGGATATGATCTTATTCCTTCTAAGGGGGGATCTTGGTGCGCCTTGACCAGGGGTGTGGGGCCTTTCCCCCACTACTCACGTTCATGTGGGTCCCCCCATGCAGGTGGGCCCCACTCCGGAACCTTCTAGAACCTTCCCGGTACAATACCGAAAAATCCCGAATATTTTCCGGTGGCCAAAATAGGACTTCCCATATATAAATCTTTACCTCCGGACCATTCCGGAACTCCTCGTGACGTCCGGGATCTCATCCGGGACTCCGAACAACATTCGGTAACCACATACAAACTTCCTTTATAACCCTAGCGTCATCGAACCTTAAGTGTGTAGACCCTACGGATTCGGGAGACATGTAGACATGACCGAGACGTTCTCCAGTCAATAACCAACAGCGGGATCTGGATACCCATGTTGGCTCCCACATGCTTCTCGATGTTGTCATCGGATGAACCACGATGTCGAGGATTCGATCAAACCCTGTATACAATTCCCTTTGTCAATCGGTACGTTACTTGCCCGAGACTCGATCGTCGGTATCCCAATACCTTGTTCAGTCTCGTTACCGGCAAGTCACTTTACTCGTACCGTAATGCATGATCTCGTGGCCAAAACTTTGGTCACCTTGAGCTCATTATGATGATGCATTACCGAGTGGGCCCAGAGATACCTCTCCGTCATACGGAGTGACAAATCCCAGTCTCGATCCGTGTCAACCCAACAGCTACTTTCGGAGATACCTGTAATGCACCTTTATAGTCACCCAGTTACGTTGTGACGTTTGATACACCCAAGGCACTCCTACGGTATCCGGGAGTTACACGATCTCATGGTCTAAGGAAGAGATACTTGACATTGGCAAAGCTCTAGCAAACGAACTAAACGACCTTTGTACTATGCTTAGGATTGGGTCTTGTCCATCACATCATTCTCCTAATGATGTGATCCCGTTATCAACGACATCCAATGTCCATAGCCAGGAAATCATGACTATCTGTTGATCACAACGAGCTAGTCAACTAGAGGCTCACTAGGGACATATTGAGGTCTATGTATTCACACGTGTATTACGATTTCCGGATAATACAGTTATAGCATGAATAAAAGACAATTATCATGAACAATGAAATATAATAATACTTTTATTATTGCCTCTAGGGCATATTTCCAACAGTCTCCCACTTGCACTAGAGTCACCAATCTAGTTACATTGTGATGAATCGAACACCCATAGAGTTCTGGTGTTGATCATGTTTAGCTCGCGAGAGAGGTTTAGTCAACGGATCTGCGACATTCAGATCCTTATGTACTTTGCAAATTTCTATGTCTCCATCTTGAACATTTTCACGGATGGAGTTGAAACGACGCTTGATGTGCCTGGTCTTCTTGTGAAACCTGGGCTCCTTGGCAAGGGCAATAGCTCCAGTATTGTCACAGAAGAGTTTGATTGGCCCCGACGCATTGGGTATGACTCCTAGGTCGGTGATGAACTCCTTCACCCAAATCGCTTCATGCGCTGCCTCCGAGGCTGCCATGTACTCCGCTTCACACGTAGATCCCGCCACGACGCTCTGCTTGCAGCTGCACCAGCTTACTGCTCCACCATTCAACATATACACGTATCCGGTTTGTGACTTAGAGTCATCCGGATCTGAGTCGAAGCTAGCGTCGATGTAACCCTTTACGACAAGCTCTTCGTCTCCTCCATAAACGAGAAACATGTCCTTTGTCCTTTTCAGGTACTTCAGGATATTCTTGACTGCTGTCCAGTGTTCCTTGCCGGGATTACTTTGGTATCTAGCTACCAAACTCACGGCAAGGTTTACATCAGGTCTGGTACACAGCATGGCATACATAATAGATCCTATGGCTGAAGCATAGGGGATGACACTCATCTCTTCTTTATCTTTTGCCGTGGTCGGTGACTCAGTCGAGCTCAATCTCACACCTTGTAACATAGGCAAGAGCCCCTTCTTGGACTGATCCATTTTGAACCTCTTCAAAATCTTATCAAGGTACGTGCTTTGTGAAAGACCTATGAGGCGTCTCGATCTATCTCTATAGATCTTGATGCCTAATATGTAAGCAGCTTCTCCAAGGTCCTTCATTGAAAAACACTTATTCAAGTAGGCCTTAATGCTTTCCAAAAATTCTATATTATTTCCCATCAAGAGTATGTCATCTACATATAATATGAGAAATGCTACAGAGCTCCCACTCACTTTCTTGTAAACGCGGGCTTCTCCATAAGTCTGCATAAACCCAAACGCTTTGATCATCTCATCAAAGCAAATATTCCAACTCCGAGATGCTTGCACCAGCCCATAAATGGATCGCTGGAGCTTGCATACTTTGTTAGCGTTCTTAGGATCGACAAAACCTTCCGGCTGCATCATATACAGTTCTTCCTTAAGATGCCCGTTAAGGAATGCTGTTTTGACGTCCATCTGCCATATCTCATAATCATAGTATGCGGCAATTGCTAACATGATTCGGACGGACTTTAGCTTCGCTACGGGAGAGAATGTCTCGTCGTAGTCAATCCCTTGAACCTGTCGATAACCCTTAGCGACAAGTCGAGCTTTATAGATGGTGACATTACCATCCGCGTCTGTCTTCTTCTTAAAGATCCATTTGTTTTCTATCGCTCGCCGATCATTGGGCAAGTCTGTCAAAGTCCATACTTTGTTTTCATACATGGATTCTATCTCGGATTTCATGGCTTCAAGCCATTCGTTGGAATCTGGGCCCGCCATCGCTTCTTCATAGTTCGAAGGTTCACCGTTGTCTAACAACATGATTTCCAGGACGGGGTTGCCGTACCACTCTGGTGCGGAACGTGTCCTTGTGGACCTACGAAGTTCAGTAGCAACTTGATCCGAAGTACCTTGATCATCATCATTGGTTTCCTCTTCAGTTGGTGTGGGCATCACAGGAACATTTTCCTGAGCTGCACCACTTTCCCGTTCGAGAGGTAGTACTTCATCGAGTTCTACTTTCCTCCCACTTACTTCTTTCGAGAGAAACTCTTTTTCCAGAAAGCATCCGTTCTTGGCAACAAAGATTTTGCCCTCGGATCTTAAGTAGAAGGTATACCCGACAGTTTCCTTAGGGTATCCTATGAATACGCATTTTTCCGACTTGGGTTCGAGCTTTTCAGGTTGAAGTTTCTTGACATAAGCATCGCATCCCCAAACTTTTAGAAACGACAGCTTAGGTTTCTTCCCAAACCATAATTCATACGGTGTCATCTCAACGGATTTAGACGGTGCCCTATTTAAAGTGAATGTAGCTGTCTCTAGAGCGTATCCCCAAAATGATAGCGGTAAATCAGTAAGAGACATCATAGACCGCACCATATCCAATAGAGTGCGATTACGACGTTCGGACACACCGTTTCGCTGAGGTGTTCCAGGCGGCGTGAGTTGTGAAACGATTTCAAATTTCCTTAAGTGTGTGCCAAATTCGTGACTTAAATATTCTCCTCCACGATCTGATCGTAGGCACTTTATCTTTCGGTCACGTTGATTCTCCACCTCATTCTGAAATTCCTTGAACTTTTCAAAGGTCTCAGACTTGTGTTTCATTAAGTAGACATACCCATATCTACTTAAGTCATCAGTGAGAGTGAGAACATAACGATATCCTCCGCGAGCCTCAACGCTCATTGGACCGCACACATCGGTATGTATGATTTCCAATAAGTTGGTTGCTCGCTCCATTGTTCCGGAGAACGGAGTCTTGGTCATCTTGCCCATGAGGCATGGTTCGCACGTGTCAAACGATTCATAATCAAGAGACTCTAAAAGTCCATCGGCATGGAGCTTCTTCATGCGCTTGACACCAATGTGACCAAGGCGGCAGTGCCACAAGTATGTGGGACTATCGTTATCAACTTTACATCTTTTAGCATCTACACTATGAACATGTGTAATATTACGCTCGAGATTCATTAAGAATAAACCATTGACCATCGGAGCATGACCATAAAACATATCTCTCATATAAATCGAACAACCATTATTCTCAGACTTAAATGAGTAGCCATCTCGTATTAAACGAGATCCAGATACAATGTTCATGCTCAAACTTGCACTAAATAACAATTATTAAGGTTCAAAACTAATCCCGTAGGTAAATGTAGAGGCAGCGTGCCGACGGCGATCACATCGACTCTGGAACCATTCCCGACGCGCATCGTCACCTCGTCCTTCGCCAGTCTCCGTTTATTCTGCAGCTCCTGCTGTGAGTTACAAATATGAGCAACGGCACCAGTATCAAATACCCAGGAGTTACTACGAGTACTGGTAAGGTACACAGCAATTACATGTATATCAAATATACCTTTGGTTTTGCCGGCCTTCTTATCTGTTAAGTATTTGGGGCAGTTCCGCTTCCAGTGACCCTTCCCCTTGCAATAAAAGCACTCAGTCTCAGGCTTAGGTCCATTCTTTGACTTCTTCCCGGTAACTGGCTTACCAGGCGCGGCAACCTCCTTGCCATCCTTCTTGAAGTTCTTCTTACCCTTGCCCTTCTTGAACTTAGTGGTCTTATTGACCATCAACACTTGATGTTCTTTCTTGATTTCAGCCTCTGCTGACTTCAGCATCGAGAACACTTCAGGAATGGTCTTTTCCATCCCCTGCATGTTGTAGTTCATCACAAAGCTCTTGTAGCTTGGTGGGAGCGACTGGAGGATTCTGTCAATGACCGCCTCATCTGGGAGGTTAATGTTCAGCTGGGTCATACGGTTGTGCAACCCAGACATCTTCAGGATGTGCTCACTGACAGAACTGTTTTCCTCCATCTTACAACTGTAGAACTTGTCGGAGACATCATATCTCTCGACCCGGGCATGAGCTTGGAAAACTAGTTTCAGCTCTTCGAACATCTCATATGCTCTGTGATGCTCAAAACGCTTTTGGAGCCCCGGATCTAAGCTGTAAAGCATGCCGCACTGAACGAGGGAGTAATCATCAGCGCGAGTTTGCCAAGCATTCATAATGTCTTGGTTCTCTGGGACGGGAGCGTCACCTAGCGGTCCTTCTAGGACATATTGTTTCCTGGCAGCTATGAGGATGATCCTCGGGTTCCGGACCCAGTCCGTATAGTTGCTGCCATCATCTTTCAGCTTGGTTTTCTCTAGGAACGCGTTGAAGTTCATGTTGACATGAGCGTTGGCCATTTGATCTACAAGACATATTTGCAAAGGTTTTAGACTAAGTTCATGATAATTAAGTTCTAATCAAATTATGAACTCCCACTCAGATTAGACATCCCTTTAGTCATCTAAGTGTTACACGATCCGAGTCGACTAGGCCGTGTCCGATCATCACGTGAGACGGACTAGTCATCGTCGGTGAACATTCTCATGTTGATCGTATCTTCCATACGACTCGTGTTCGACCTTTCGGTCTCCGTGTTCCGAGGCCATGTCTGCACATGCTAGGCTCGTCAAGTTAACCCTAAGTGTTTTCACTGTGTAAAACTGTCTTACACCCGTTGTATGTGAACGTAAGAATCCATCACACCCGATCATCACGTGGTGCTTAGAAGCGACGAACTGTAGCAACGATGCACAGTTAGGGGAGAACACTTCTTGAAATTTTTGTAAGGGATCATCTTATTTACTACCGTCGTCCTAAGTAAACAAGATGCATAAACATAATAAACATCACATGCAATTATATAGTTGTGACATGATATGGCCAATATCATATAGCTCCATTGATCTTCATCTTCGGGGCTCCATGATCATCTTGTCACCGGCTTGACACCATGATCTCCATCATCATGATCTCCATCATCGTGTCTTCATGAAGTTGTCACGCCAACGACTACTTCTACTTCTATGGCTAACGCGTTTAGCAATAAAGTAAAGTGAGTTACATGGCGTTCTTCAATGACACGCAGGTCATACAAAAAATAAAGACAACTCCTATGGCTCCTGCCGGTTGTCATACTCATCGACATGCAAGTCGTGAATCCTATTACAAAGAACATGATCTCATACATCACAATTCATCATTCATCACAACTTCTGGCCATATCACATCACATGATCAATCGCTGCAAAAACAAGTTAGACGTCCTCTAATTGTTGTTGCATCTTTTATGTGGCTGCAATTGGGTTCTAGCAAGAACGTTTTGTTACCTACGAATAACCACAACGTGATTTTGTCAACTTCTATTTACCCTTCATAAGGGCCCTTTTCATCGAATCCGCTCCAACTAAAGTGGGCGAGACAGACACCCGCCAGCCACCTTATGCAACTAGTGCATGTCAGTCGGTGGAACCGGTCTCACGTAAGCGTACGTGTAAGGTTGGTCCGGGCCGCTTCATCCCACAATACCGCCGAAGCAAGAAAAGACTAGTAGAGGCAAGTAAGATGACAAAATCCACGCCCACAACAAAATTGTGTTCTACTCGTGCAAAGAGAACTACGCATAGACCTAGCTCATGATGCCACTGTTGGGGAACGTTGTAGAAAATTAAAAAATTTCCTACGGTTTCACCAAGATCCATCTATGAGTTCATCTAAGCAACGAGTCAAGGGAGAGAGTTTGCATCTACATACCACTTGTAGATCACGAGCGGAAGCTAGCCAAGGGGATGGTGATGATGGAGTCGTACTCGAACGTGCTTCGGATCACCGATGTCCAAGTGCTGAACGGACAGCACCTCCGCGTTCAACACACGTACGGGACGGGAGACGTCTCCTCCTTCTTGATCCAGCAAGGGGGAAGGAGAGGTTGAGGAAGATTGCTCCAACGGCAGCACGACGGCGTGGTGTAGTTGGTGCAGCAGTACTCCGACAGGGCTTCGCCAAGCATATACGAAGGAGGAGAGGTGTTGGGGAGGGGAGGGGCTGCGCCTTGGCTTGTGTTAAGCTCCCATGCGCCTCCCCACTATATATAGGGGTGGAGGGGCTGGTTTTTTGCCCTCCAAGTCCATTGGGGCGTTGGCCAAGGTGGGAGGAAAGAAATCCCATCATTTCCTTCCCCACCGATTGTTATCCCCCCTTTTTAGGGATCTTGATCTTATCCCTTCGGGATATGATCTTATTCCTTCTAAGGGGGGATCTTGGTGCGCCTTGACCAGGGGTGTGGGGCCTTTCCCCCACTACTCACGTTCATGTGGGTCCCCCCATGCAGGTGGGCCCCACTCCGGAACCTTCTAGAACCTTCCCGGTACAATACCGAAAAATCCCGAACATTTTCCGGTGTCCAAAATAGGACTTCCCATTTTAAATCTTTACCTCCGGACCATTCCGGAACTCCTCGTGACGTCCGGGATCTCATCCGGGACTCCGAACAACATTCGGTAACCACATACAAACTTCCTTTATAACCCTAGCGTCATCGAACCTTAAGTGTGTAGACCCTACGGGTTCGGGAGACATGTAGACATGACCGAGACGTTCTCCGGTCAATAACCAACAGCGGGATCTGGATACCCATGTTGTCTCCCACATGCTTCTCGATGTTGTCATCAGATGAACCACGATGTCGAGGATTCGATCAAACCCTGTATACAATTCCCTTTGTCAATCGGTACGTTACTTGCCCGAGACTCGATCGTCGGTATCCCAATACCTTGTTCAGTCTCGTTACCGGCAAGTCACTTTACTCGTACCGTAATGCATGATCTCGTGGCCAACACTTTGGTCACCTTGAGCTCATTATGATGATGCATTACCGAGTGGGCCCAGAGATACCTCTCCGTCATACGGAGTGACAAATCCCAGTCTCGATCCGTGTCAACCCAACAGCTACTTTCGGAGATACCTGTAATGCACCTTTATAGTCACCCAGTTACGTTGTGACGTTTGATACACCCAAGGCACTCCTACGGTATCCGGGAGTTACACGATCTCATGGTCTAAGGAAGAGATACTTGACATTGGCAAAGCTCTAGCAAACGAACTAAACGACCTTTGTGCTATGCTTAGGATTGGGTCTTGTCCATCACATCATTCTCCTAATGATGTGATCCCGTTATCAACGACATCCAATGTCCATAGCCAGGAAATCATGACTATCTGTTGATCACAACGAGCTAGTCAACTAGAGGCTCACTAGGGACATATTGAGGTCTATGTATTCACACATATATTACGATTTCCGGATAATACAGTAATAGCATGAATAAAAGACAATTATCATGAACAATGAAATATAATAATACTTTTATTATTGCCTCTAGGGCATATTTCCAACATTTTGTGCTTGCATCCTTTGGCGCATTGGGAAAACTAGAAGTGAGCACATCTTTAATAATGCTATATATGGTCTGATGGCAAGCATATATGATTATATGGTGGATGATCACAGTTACTGTCAAAAAATGGAAAAATATGTTCAAGGAAAACAGAAAACAGTTTTCATTCGTTTTCTTTTATGTCCAACACATGTTAAATTATTTTCAGTACACATCAACATTTTTCGTATACATCAGAAAACAGTTTTCATATACACGTTAAACATTTTTTAAATACATGATTAACATTTTTTGAAAAACTTTTTCTATGTCTATTTTTTTCATACACATTATACATTTTAATAGACGTTTAACGTTTTTCCAATACAAGATTAAAGAAAATGAATTGATTAACATTTTTCTTAAAACTTTTTCTGTGTCTACTTTTTTCATACACATCGTACATTTTTAGTACACGTTTAACATTTTTTCAATACAAGATTAAAAAAATGGATATATGGTCAACATTTTTCCCATTTACATTTAATATTTTTCAAATGTCTGATTTAACATTTTTCAGATACAATATTTTTTTTGAGTCTAAACATGCTTACTTTATTCACTCAATAATCATAGGGATACAATCGATGTCTGGCGGGTTTAAAAGCCACAGGTGGCGCCCGGGCCCCAGACCAAAAGCATGCTTAGCAAGGCTATGTGCCTCGACATTTGTTTCTCTCCCTTCAAAGATGAAGGAACACTGCTGAAAAACGGTAACAGTCTCATTAATCTCCTTAACTATAGTAGCATACGATCCTCCTGTTCCATCCTGGATATCTCGAACAACGCCTTGGCAATCGGAAGCGATCACCACATTATCCAAATAGAGATCAGCAGCCAGCGCTAGTGCCTCACGGCATGCCACCGCTTTCAGAGTTGCTGGATCAGTCAGACCACAAAATTTCGTGCAAGAGGCTCCCAGAAACGTACCTTCTGAATTTCTGCACACCGCGCTGACAGTTCCGTCGTTAAGATCTCTGGATACCGCACCATCAACTCTTATCTTTGCTACCCCAGGAGCCGGGGGGATCCACCGTGTACTTCTTCTAGTTGGTGTTGCTGCTGCTTGTCGTGGCGGCTGATGTGGTTTGCACTCCTTCAGCTCATGGAGGTACTTCATAATGAAGCTATGTGTCGCCAAGCTACCCATGAGAATATCTTCAGATACAATATTTAAAAAATATTGATGCAACCAGGTACTCCGTTTTTAGTTTTTCAGTGTGTTCACTAGGTCTGTATAAACACCTCGCGGGCGAGCCCACTCGCGAGTTAGCTTCAGCGAGAGACCGATCTAAGTCACCCGAAGCGAGGTATAGATGCGCCCGCTATTGTGTAACTTATTGCAAGATGTAGCTCCGGGTCACCTCTTGCCTGGTACTGTAGCTGCCACACTAGTTTTTTTTCGTGCTTTCCTTATCGGTTTTCTTTTGTTTTTCTCAGTTTTTCTATGAATTTCTTTTTCCCTTAGGTTTTTTGGTTTCTTTCTATAATTTTCACCAATTTTTTTTGTCTTTTCCTTTTTACTTTCTTTAAACTTTTTCAATACATGTCTCCATTTTTCTGCACACATTGTAAACATTAGGAACATTTTTTGGTACACGTTTACCATTTTTCAAATACTTGATTAACTTTTTTTAAAATATACACTTTGATGTCTATTACTTTTCATACACGTTCTACATTTTTAGTATATATATAAAACATATGTTTATACATGTTTAATATTTTTAAAATACATGAAGAATAATTCTTACAAGTAATTGTTTTGAATATATATTTTCATTTGTGTTGGAAAAAATCAACTAAATATTCTAATATTTTTTAATGATGCCAGAATTTTAAAAAACTATGCAAACATTATTTACATTGTATAAACATTTTTATGAAATGTTATGAACATATTATTGAAGGTCATGAACATTTGTTTAAATGCAACATACATTTGGTGTTTTCTGTTTTTTTTATTTTTGTTCTTTCCTTTGTTTTTTATTTTCGCTTCTTCTTTCTTTTTCCTTTTTTAATTTTTTTCTTTTCTCTTTGTTTTTTTCTTTCTTGTTTTAATTATTTTCCTTTCTTTTTCTCCTTTCCTTTTCATTTCATGTACATCTTTCAAGGTCGTGAACAATTTTTGGAATTGTGAACATTTTCTCACTCATGAATATTTATTGGAATTCATGAACATTGTTTTTATACCATGAAGATTTTTTACAAATTCACGAACATTGTTAAATCCTAACCTTTTCCAATTCGTGAGATTTATTTACAAATTCGTAAATGTTTTTACAAATTGTGAAAAATTGAATCAACGAGCATTTTTAAAAAATAATGATAAATTTTTTTACTTCACGAATATATTTTTAAAATCTTGAAATTTTTGAATATGTGAACATTTTTTCAAAATCATTAACTTTTTAATCCTCAAATATTTTATGATTTCCGAATATTCTTCAAAATCATGAAACATTTTTTGAATTCACTAACATTTTATGATTTATCAAGTATTTTCTAGAAATTTGCGTTTAAAAAATTAAAACGTGTTTGGTATCCTTAATTATTTCAAAGAAAAAACAAAAACAAAAAAGGAGAAACAAAAGGCAAAAAAACGAAGTGAGAAAAACAGGGTACGTCCCACCCAGCACATGGGCCACCCAAAAGGGTGCCGAGGGGGGGCGGGGCAGGAATGTGTGTTTCACTTGTGTACAGCGCGAAATAGGAAGTCCCCTAAAATGCCTCGTCCTCCACTTTCTTTTGACCAGCAAATTTGTTTCCAACTCGCTAGCAATGACAACCACTAACCCCTTCCTTACCGTTCCAAAGAAAGGCTCTCTGAATCTTGTCAATCTAAACACCCATGGAGGGGGTCATGTGACATCAAGGGAAAAGTCAGAATGGCCAACAACACGACTTGGACTAGGATTAAACGACTACTTTGGTACAGAAAACCAGTACACCATGGCCCAAAACTATCTCTAAATTTATCAAGACAGTTGAAACCCCGGCCTATGCATTAAAAGATGCACACGGCCACACTGAAAATTCTCTTTGCCAGTTTGACAGTTCAGCAAACTTCCAAATTCCCCAATCAGATCCTCCTCACAGAAGATTGGGGAAATAGAGCATTTTCACATCGGTTGCACTTCAAACCCGAAGAACAACAAAAATCTACAGAAGAAGCTCAGCAGTAGCAACATCATTGTGTTTGGCTGCTAGAAAGACGATACATCATCTACGTATATGAACGATCGCTGCAGGATTGGAGTGTTTATTTGTGAAAGGATATAAAATCCCACACTCCTCGTCATTTCAAAAAGCTTGCATAAAGAGTCCATGATGATTATGAAAAGCATGGGCGAGAGGGCATCACCCTACCTAAGCATGGGCAAAACTGTGACGTAAAATGCCAATTAGAAGGAGCTATTTAGCCAAGTCTTGTGTTAGAAACTACTGTGAACTGGAGATGATTCATCTGGAGCTCACCGGCACTGAACATGGAAATGCAATGGAAGGCTTGCCAATTGTGTTAGAAACTACTGTGAACTGGAGATGATTCATCTGGAGCAAACTGAAATTCAATGCATTTCCTTTCTAAAACCAGTTTTGTAGCCGTTTGCATACCATCTTCATGCGCAAACACCAAAAGGCCCGGCCAACATTCAATATTCAAACCGATCCTGATGCGCTCACTACAGTCTACAGGTGGCGCCACAACACATGCATTAAACTTACTTGGACAGTGATTAACCTAACCGACGATATCGTCGAGCATATATTACACTGAGATAAGAGGCTTTAAGCGCTGGGAGAAGCCGAGCCCTAAACATCTCCCAACAAGGCACCGTCAGATCACCCACGCTTACGCCTTCCCCTTCTTTCCCTGCAACATTGTTTTCAGCTTAGCTAGGTCAGTAAGCAGCAGCAGAATCATCTCTTCAGCTTGCGCTGGACTGACTGGCTGACAAAAAGGATTGCGTGGACATACCGAGCCCAGAAAGTCGTCCATAAGGGACTGCCGTCGCTTCTTGGATGAGGCCGCTGGAGCCGTCTCACCAGCTCGCTTTGTAGGTGTCATCTTCTGCTTTGTTGGCGTCTTATTCTGCATGACAAAGTAATGATCGCCAAGATTAGTAATGTCATAAGAAGAACAAAATCAAGACCAGTGATGTCCAACAATAAGAAACTGCTACCTTCTTGGATGGATTCGCTGGGGCCGTCTCGCCATCTGAAACCCTTGATGCAGCTTGCTTTGTTGGCGTCGTCTTCTGCTTTGTCGGCGTCGTCTTCTGCTTTGTCGGCGTCATCTTTTGCTTCGTTGGTGTCATCTTCTGCATGACAAAGGAATGATCACCAAGATTAGTGATGCTGTAAGAAGAACAAAATCAAGACCAGGATGTTCAACAATAAGAAACTACCTTAGCAAGCCTCTTCTCTTTCCGTGCCTGCCTCTCTCGCTCATCGTATTCTTGATTCTCTTTCTCAACTAGACGGACAAGCGTGTCACACCGCCTAGCCAGCTCTTGTGCACTTCTCGCCTTCACAAACCAATCGAATCGGAACAAGGGTGACTTGCGGAAGGCAGATCTAAGTTCATCCCACTTCCCGTAACCAAGCTTGTGTGCCATGCATAGCTGAAACATAACAGGTTGTTGTTATGATCATGTCACAAACTTGAAGCAGTATGCATTAGAAGGGAGAGGGCATACCATAAAACGGTCACATTCCTCGTTGTAGAACTTCCCTTTGTTTGTGCCATACTGAACTTTCAGCTCTAACCATGGGTTCTTATAGCGGTCCAACTTCTTCCCAATGGCTGTCATAATCTCATCCTTGCGAGTTATCCTTGCCTCACCCCTTTCGATGTTTTTGATAATTCTCTCATAATCTGATTAGACAGGGACAGACACACAGATTAGTCAGGGTGAACATTCATTTACAGTTGACCACTCAAGCAAGCAAAACAGTCGGTTGTTGTTGAGGCAAGTTGCCTGATGAGGATTTACATAATGACCCTATATTTCATGATGTCTGATGAACTGACTCAATTGCTTACCACTCAGTTCCGTGTATCTCTCCTTGAAAACTTCAGCATATCGTTGAACCTCTTCTTCTGTTTTCCCTTCCATTTCAGAGGATATACCCTTTATGTCATTACGACCATATTTCTCACATGCACGAATAAATGTGTTGAAGTCTCTCTTAGTCCATGTTGCAAAACCCTAAATTTTGTATCATAGTAAACAAGAATGTCAGGAGAGTTAAAAAGATGATTGATGTTTCTTTCATATTGCATATAATCCTACCGCTTCCAATAACCGCTGCTTCTCCTCCAGCTCCTCTGCAGTAAAAGGCTCCACCTGATCTGAGTGTTGCAGAAGAATAATATCATTAGCATGGTGTAGTTAGATGCTGTAATGCACTTAGAGAAGCAAGAGTTAGCAGTACCAGTACCTTCATCTTCACCGTCAATGGTATCTTTTTTCTGGTTGGTTTGCTGCATTGTAAAGATATTATAAAGTTGGGCAACAATTACCAATGACAACTGGGAAACAATGGACTGGGTAGTGGGGCAAGCACAAAAGAAGCAAAAAAACGTTTAAGCTGTTCCTCAACATATATCTAGGTGAGAAATTACCACGAGGTGTCGGACTTCCTTTTCATACAACTCATTCAGTCTTTGACTGTTGAAGAACTGGAAATCATGCCTAACATAAACACATAAGCAGTGAGCAGGCAATACCAAGCAACAAGCAGGATTGATTTTTCTTTTAAGAAAATCAAAATAGATAGTAACACTGAAAGAACTTACAAAGTTGGCATTTTTGGAATCCGTAGTTCCTTGGGTTTAGCTGGTGCTGCTTGGCGAAGTGCTTGCTTGAAGTATTCAGACTCATTGTAACTACAACAAGTCAAAGTTAGGTAAATACAAGTAAACAGTACATAATGCAACACCCCAAATATGAGTGGCATACTTCCTTATCCTTTCTCTCCTAGGTAGCTCGACCACCAAATTCTCAGCAACAATTTTCTTAAAATCAGCCTCGTTTTCCTCCTTTAAGCAATCAAAAAGCAGAGTCAGTTGGTGCTTGACAAGACATTTAACTAAATTTCAAGTGCATGATCAAGTGAGCAGATCATTACCTTATCACCATCAAAATCATACAATTCAGCAGCTGCAGAGAAAAAAACGATTTGAGAAATATTAGTTAGGGGTGCATACTATCACCCATGTTACATTTAGAGAGAGAGAGAGGTGCATACTGTCATCCATTTTAAACTTAATGGCATCCTCTGTGAATTTTTTCATCTTTGCATCCAGCGCTGCTTTTGTCTCTTCTCCTTTAGCTATAATTCTGTCAACATCCTCATCTGTTATTGTGCTATCCTTGGAACTGAACACCATTTCCGCACCATATCTAACCATTTGCAATAAGTCATCCTTATTGACAGCTGCATAGAAAACAATAAGGTCAAACTATTACATATCCTACTTACAACAACAACATCTTCCAAAAGATAGCAATAACAGGCAGCAAAAACTCACTTTTCTGCCCTGACAATCGTCCTTGTTGAATAACCAAAGCATCCAATGCGAGCTTCTTGTATGCTCTCTCAATCACTTTTTCCTCAATGGTATACTGCAATTTAGTTTCATTGTTAGACACATACCTGCCAAAAGCAATATTTTGATATTCTCAACATAACTTAACAAACCTCGGTGCAAAATCGGAAAACTTGAACTTCTTTCTTTTGACCTATCCTATGCGCACGGTCTTGAGCTTGAAGATCAGCTTGTGGATTCCTGCAGATACATTAGAACCATAAAAAACATCAGATTCAACTTATAGATGTATAGTTTGCAGTCTAAAAAACCAGCTTACCAATCACTATCATAAAGAATCACAACATCAGCAGTGGCAAGGTTGATACCAAGTCCACCAGCCCTGGTTGAAAGCAAGAAAACAAACTTCTCACTTCCTGGTTTGTTAAATGCATCAATGGATGCATCACGATCTTGTCCACCTGTACTTCCATCTATTCGGCAAAACTGATACCCTCTGTATATAAGATAATCTTCCAAGATATCCAAAAGCCTGGTCATCTGCAGATAGTGATATGTCAAACAAAGCAAGGTACTTTGGGGGGAATCAATGAACTGTAACAAGGTGCATGTGTTTAGTAACTCACGTGTGACCATGATTTCCTAATATGCGATATTTAAATCTGTATGGTAAATGATAAATGATCACCTGTGAGAAAATAAGCACTCTGGAGTCACGGTCCTTTAATTTGGGCAGCAATTTATCTAAGAGCACCATTTTCCCTACAGTATATATCACAAGAGTTGTTATTAAGCAACCAAAGCAGGATTATAGAATTGCAACAACAAAATGGTCAGCATGAAAAACATACCTGCAGTCTCAATAAGATGGTCACCAGTTGTGTAAGGTGGGCCCGGTTCTGCCCCTTGGAATAAATATGGATGGTTGCAGCACTTCCGTAACTGCATGGCTATGTTAAGCAATCTTTTACGTTCACCACCAGCATTAATAACCTCCAAATCTTTCTGAAGCAGACCTCGATAGTAATGCTTTTGCATCTGAGACATCCCAACTTTAAGGATAATTTCTTTCTTTGGAGGTAAACCCTTTTCAACATCAGATTTAAGCCTCCGGAGAAGAAATGGGCGAAGAACCTTCAAAAAAATTACAAACATGAATTATAATGCTAATTCAAACATACTGGCACTCATTGAGCATGAGTGTTACATCCCTACCTTATGAAGCTGCTGAACAACCTCCTGTTGATCATTTTCACCAGTAATTTGGAACCACTCATCAAAGGTGTCTGCAGAACTAAATATCTCAGGCAGCAAGAAATTGAGTAGAGACCAAAGCTCATGGAGATTGTTCTGCAATACATTACATCGGTAAGTGATGAAACTGAAAATAAGATTGACGAATATAAAACAATATATTCAGTGGTTGCAATGCATGCTGTACATATATAATAAGAAGAAATAGCACTGCCAAAGGCAACCTACCTGGAGTGGAGTGCCTGTGATGAGTAGACGATAGTTAGTGCTAAAAAGCCTCATCGTCTTAGACAGAAGAGAGTTCTCATTTTTTATCCGATGAGCTTCATCAATAATAATGTAGCGCCAGCTGAAACGCTTCAATGAATTTTTTTCTTTGATTGCCATTTCAAAACTGGTCACACACACATCGAATTTTCCTGGCTGTAGCAATTTCTCCCTTATATGATTCTGATCAAACAGTAATAAAGTATAGTTAACATGCCAGCTGAAGTAACAATTATAGTTGAAAAGCAGGGATGTAAGACCAACCCTCTCTTCTGGATTTCCCAAGAATTTCACAGCACGCAAAATGGGACAAAAACGAGCAATTTCGTTCATCCAGTTACCAAGAGTAGACTTTGGCGCAACAACCATGTGAGGACCAGTTATTCCTCTGAATTCATGCAGATAGCCCATCAGTGAAATAGTTTGAAGAGTTTTCCCAAGACCCTGAGTAAATAAATGGCAAGACAAGGATAAGGTTAGTAACTTGCATTGAACATTACCACCATACTGAATGAATAAAATACTGAAAAGGTTTTAGCGACTAGCCTATTGTGTGGTTAACACATCAAACATACCATCTCATCAGCCAATATTCCATTAATGCCGTTTTCATACAGCCGTATGAGCCAATTAAGCCCAGCTAGTTGGTAATCTCGCATTTGTCCATTTATGCCTGCAAAGCAAACATAATAAGTGCGCAACCATTTGGTAGTTAACATATGCTAGACAAAATTGAAGATGTCATCCTATTAGAAAGGACTTTGGTGCCATTAGCTGATTTTAACAAGAACAGGGTCAGGTAGGGTCCGCATGTTTTTGACGATATGAAATAATTGGTGGAAATAAAACAAAAGATCCATCCATTATAAATAGTTCACATTTAGTTAGAAATCAAAATACAATAATGATTAAGTTTCATGTAACTAGAAGTCTAGAACTACAGATAATTTGGTCAACCTATCACAAAAAAAATATGTTCTTTTTACAAAACGGAAGTCTTTAGCCTACATTCACTCACAATATTTTAAACAAAATCATGTTCGAATCAACAGGCTAAGTTGCTAACCAACCCAGCCACTTGTAACACATGCTCATTTGTGCCTGTTAAAGTGAATACAGAGATTGCTACAAGTCAAAAAAACATGTTCTTATATGGATGCACAGCCCCAAGGGGAACTGAAGGGGGGTCTTCTATCCCCTAACTTCACCACATGAACCAAAACTTTAAAGTTCTAGTTGGCATGGTACATGAAGGTCTCTTAAAAGTGTAACTTCGTGATGTTTAGTCTAAGTACAAGGAGTTCCACTCAAATAGATGCACTACTGATTTATAATTTATTTAGCAATCAAATATATGTTTGCTTGGTTTGGAAAACAATGTTGCTGATAATCAACTACAGAACAAAGTTGGTTCATTGCCATAATAAACTGTTCAGTTATGTGTTTTTTGAATGTATGTCATATTTCATTGTCATTTTGATCTTATGGAAAGAAATCCATGTAGCTAGCAAGAAAAGAGTAGCATATGTCGGCTTAAGTTGGTTATTAAGGTGAAGTGAAGTGTAATATAAATCAGCTATCAATGGTCAACAAGGAAAGGCTCACATGATGGCTGCACAAGCAAGTGTGTTCCGACTGAACTAGCAAGTGCATCTTCCTCCTCTTGGAGGTACTCTTCATCGTCCTCCTCTACTGCCCTCCTCTTTGACGCAGGGCGTCCCCTACAGTGTGACCCACATTAGCAACAAATAGAACAAAGGGACACAGGAATCTAGAAGTAAATGGGCTACACTCGCAGACCAGAATACAGAATAACAGGAGCGCCCACAACATTAAGCTAAAAGCTATTGCTAATTTACTATAACATAAAATAAACTGCCACAATTAACAGGCGTACTTAGAATCCAAAATAATCGCACAGCTAGAAATACAAATAAAAAGTAAATGGATTTCCTCACAAGAAGTGCACTCCTGGAAATTCCATACTATTAACCAGAAAAGGAGACAAGATTTTAGGTCGCCTTATCGTTCTGCAATATGATTGAAGATGGACTTTGACCCTGTACCACATGTGCATCTGCACTGCAGTCACTGTACAGTGACACGCTGCTGTTGCAACAACACCAGTGCAGTAGAGCTACATGCTGCTGCTGCTGCAGTGGTGGAGCTCAATGGGCAGAGGGACCACAAGCTGCTGTTAGCAACCCTATGACTTAATGATAGTTATTAGGGAAGACAGGAAATGAGGATGGACAGAACCATATGTTTGGGGAGTGCAAATAGAAGTAGTGCTATGAGAGCAATTTTTTTCAATTTTCATTGATGTTTCAAATTAGATCGGTGCACATGTGGCTGCAATTTCTATTGGTCATCCAAGATGGGTGTTCATAGTAAAGTACTACATAGTGGCACTAACATAACCAAGGCTTTTAAAAAAGAACATAACCAAGAATCACCTTCCACGTGGCTTCTTCTCTTTAGTCTGGCTTCCTTCTGCAAAGTGGGCAAATATTTCTGTCTGCTGCAGTAGGTACTTCAATCGCCCTTTCCCTTTCTTGTTCTGTGATCAAACCAATGATGAGAATGCAGTACACACCAAAGAATGCGTATCAAATGCGCACATGATGCAAATCAATTGCAGAAGGGCATTTATATTCAGGGGGTGTCACAAAAGGAGAAACACACCATGTCAGCATCAATTGCAGCATTCTGGGTCTGTAATATCTCTCGGATCTTCTGCTTCTTCAGTTTCTGAAGTTGTTTGAGCCTGGCTCGTTCTTGCTTCCCTACCTCTGGAATTCCAGCAGGGTCTTCGGCCTGCAACGGAAACAGTTAGGCAGGCGCAAATAATGCGGATTTTACCAAAGCACGTGAACTGATTAAGCTCAAGCACCATTGCAGCCACCTCTGCCATGCTTCTTGCTTTGCACAAGAATACAAAGACTGCAAGCATCCAGACAACTACTGCATTGCATTGTAAGGCATGGAAAGGGCCGCTTTTTTCAAAACAGTAGCTTCATTTCAGTCCAGATCTAAGGTATATTCAAACCTGGTAATGTCTCGAAATCATTATTACTACTGCTGCTGCTATATATTGTTAAAATTATGGTTTTATTTTATTTTTATTTTTATTTTTATTTGTACTAATATGCGGAAATGCTTGCAGATTATTGTTGCAGCCGGGACGGGATGCAGATAACTATGAACCAAGCTAGTTATCAATGGACCCAAACCCTCTAAATCGAGCACCAAAACCCTCTAAATCTAGCCCCCACGCTCACCTCGTCGGCGTCGTCGGACTCCGGCTCCTCCTCCCCATCCTCCTCCCCGCCGTCCTCCTCCTCCTCGTCGGCGCCCGCGCCGGTGGTGACGGCCTCGATCTCCTCCTCGTCGACCTCCTCCTCCGCGTCGCCCCCTCCCGCCTCCTCGCCGGATCCGGAGCCGCCGGCGTCGGACTGGTCCTGCTGCTCCTCGCCGGAGGAGGAGGACTCCTCCTCCTCCTCCTCCACGGCGCGGCGCCTCGCCGGCCTCGCCATCGGGGCTGGGGCGGGGGCTGGGGTTAGGGTTTCTGGGCTGGGGGCGATGGGGATTCGAGGTGCCGGGCGATTTGGGGGGAGAAAGGGTGGGAGCAGAGGAGTGGTGTTCGCTTTTATTTATGTGGCGCCTGGAAATGGAAGCCCGTTCCCGCCGAATAGGCGGGACGCGTTTGAGGCTTCCCGCCTCTTTCTTTTGGGTTTGGGTTTGGGCCCGCCCGGCCGAGTAGAGATGGCTGGGCTCGGTAAAGACAGCTTTTTTACGTGTTTATCTGGCGAACATTTGTTGGGGGAGAATTGTCGGTGAACGCCCTACTTGCGATGCCGAAGTGACTAAAAATGCGGTGCGTATTTTAGGGGGAAATGATTTACACAGGCCTTTTCAATTTTGTGAACATTTTTAGAATTTGTGAACATTTTCCAAATCCATGAACATTTTTAAAATCTGTAAACAAAATCATGAACACTTTTGAATCCACAAACAATTTTTGGAATCGCGAACGTTTTCTCTCAATCTGTGAAAACAGTTTTTCAAATATGTGTACATTTTTTGAATTTGTCAACTTATTCAAATTCATGAACATTTTTTTAAAGTGTGATCATTTTTTCAGATTCATGAATCTTTTATATTTTGTAAAATTCATAAAATATTCTAAACATGTTTAGTTTTTTGATGTTGTGGAAAGAATTAATAGAAAACAAAACCCCACAAATCAAACCTACGCTTTCTGTACAAGTGCTTGATCCAAAGTATTGGGCTAGCCTCCCAACGCCCGCGCACATGAGCAAATCGCTCCCTTAACGGTCGCAGCATGGCACTATACCAACTCCCCTCGCAAATGGGGCCCTGTGCGGCGGCCGCACACACTATGCCTGAGCCTTGATAGCGGTCTCGGTCGTCGGACTATTGCATGGGCTCGGGCGAGGGCACCGATGCTGGCCTCAGCCATGGCCGCCGCCTCCTCCTCATGTCGTCGAGCTGCTCGGGCTGCACGACCGGTGGAGGCAGCTGACGGCTTAACCCAAATGAGCTCTTCCGCACGGTTTTGGCTTTTTTCTTTCTTGCAACAAACATTGCTTAGTTTTTCGCTCATGTGCAATTTTTCATGATAGAAAGACAATCCTGATTATCGGAGAAAAAAGGCAAAATTACCGCTGCAAAATGCTTTCAAAAACAGCTTTCTTGAAGCATCGTTTTTTCACCATGAGCTTTACGAATGTGTTTATCATATAAACAAACTCAATACCGATGTGAAACACTCAACATTGTTTATCACACAAAAAAAATTAATTTGTTTCCTATTTTCCCCTTGATTACCTATTCATCTGGTGCATGAAATCCATGTTATCTACTATGGTGGAAAGGTGAGGCAATGGCTCCAGGGGTGTCGTCGATGTGGAAGGTGCTGGGCGCGAAAAGAGGGCATCTGTGTGTGAGAACAGGGATCGACTCTGAAGAAAATTAGATTGAGCTTGGAGGGGCACCCCTATGTATTGCAATAAGCGAGACGGTGGGAACCCTCACCGAAGGGTGGCGCCAATTGGGCCCACCCAGCTGCACGGAAAAAGTAGCCTCATTTTTGTTTTTTTTTTCTGTTTCGTGTTCTGCTTTTTTTACCTTTGTTTACACTTCGTAATATTCTAAATAAATATATTTAAAAAATTACTCTACATAAAAACATTTGCAAACTGTTGACAAGCATTCAAAAAATATTTAATGTGTATAGAGAAAATGATAATCACGTATACGAAAAATGTATATAAAAATGTGTATGAAACAATTTGATCGTGTATTTAAAAAATGTTAATAAAGCATTTGAACTTTTTTGAACAAATGTTAATCACGCATTTGGAGAATGTTAAATGTGTATAGGAAAAATGGTGACCATGTATTAAAAAATAATGAAAAATTTTGATCATGTATATAGAAATGTTAATCAAGCATTTGAAAAAAAATGGAAAAGTATTTGAAAAATGTTAAGCAAGCATTTAAAAAATCCTAGATGTGTATAGAAAAAATGTTGACGAAAAATGATGGCATTTTTTATCATGTATATAAAAATGTTAATCAAGCATTTGAAAAAATATTTCACAAGTGTTTGAAAAATGTTAAGCAAGCATTTGAAAAATGTTAAATGTTTTTAGAAAAATGTTGATCATCCATTAAAAAAATGTGAGATTATGTATAAAAATGTTAATCAAGTATTTGAAAAATGTTTAATATGCATATAAAAAATGTTGACCATTTATTAGAAAAATGTTAATCTTGTATTTGAAAAATGTTAATGAAGCATTTGAAAAAATGTAATAGTGTGTATAGGAAAAATTTTGACCATGTATTAAAAGATTGTAATCTTGTTTTTGAAAAATGTTAATCAAGCATTTGAAAAATGTTTAAAATATGTATAGAAAAATGTTGACCATGTATTAAAAAAGTATTGAATATGTATTGGAAAAATGTTAGACATGTATTAGAAAAATATTGTTGACATATAGAAAACCAAAAGAATAAAGAAAACCAAAGAAGAAGCAAAAAAAGAAAATGAACAATAAAACTGAAGAAACAAATGCAAAAAAGAATGAAAAAAGAGATGAAGAAATAAATGAGAAAAAGGAAATAAAAACCCGGAGAAAACATGCTCAAATCGCCTCAAGTAGGACGCGCCCTCCTCATCATGAATGGGACGCGGGCAGGGTGGCTAGCAGCGCCAATGACCATAGTGAGACTTCCTACCGGCTTGGAGGGGCCGGTATAAACCTTGGCATGGGTAGTCCAGGCCGACGACATGAGCCTCGGGCTAATTCTTGGGCCCGTACCCGAGCTCTAGTTTTTCGTTTTATAGAAACAGAAAAAGCTGAATACTTAAATTGGAGTATATTGTTATTTGAAAAAACAGGCTTAATACTCTCTCTAGGCTTTGTAGATGTTTCAGATAGTGTGCAAAACAGCACAATTTCACCTGTCTGAAACGACTTACAAAAGTGAACGGAGGGAGTAATACATTTGAACATTCAAAAATGAACAAGAATAATAAATATGCTCAGTCCAACTGTCATATTTAACTTGCTGATGACCAGTGACCAATGAAAAATGCTCAAACAGTAGATCACAAACTTAATTGCGTGCAGTGAAAAAAGAAGAACACTACAAACTTATGGTGATTGCGGTTTGTCTTTTAGTGCAGCCGTTGATTAACCTTTGTCCTAAGCACAAGATGGATCATCCATGTGGGACCATCCATGCGTAAACAAATATTCCCTCTGTCCCCAGATAAGTGTGGCTGATTTAATACAAAGTTAGTACTACACAAAAGACACACCTCGCTTCAGTTTAATCACAGCCAGCAGTCTAAATAATCTAATATTCCGGTTGCAGAGAACAGAGCTTGCCCTTCATACTTGATGCTTTTTCCACAGACAGCTACTTCAAAGTGCGGCTGCGCGCCTCTGCCTTAGTCATCTTCTGCATTTCTGCTCTCCGCTGAGGTTCCCATCATTGACCTCCCGAAATTCATGCACACGTCGTGCCGTGTTCAGTCTGCAGCTCTGTCAGCTTAGCAGCATGGCCCATCCACCAACCACTTCCTGCAACAAACCAGGGTATAATTTACAATCCGACCCAAGTTCAGAAACGAACGAAACGAAACGCCAGTTCTATACTTCTATTTCAAGAAATTCAAGCATTCAAAGACAGGTTCAGTACAACAAAGGCCTCTGGCACCAAGTTCAGAAAGAAATAAAATGAAATAGGTTGGTTTCATCCAAAGAACGTCATGACACACATTTTAAGTACAGCAAAGGTCTCCGGCTCAAGTTCAGGAAGAAAACACAAGAGGAAATTCGATATAGTGCAGCCTGCCCAGCTTGCTACAGATCAAGGTATTTGCACATCCTTACCATTGACAGGCTTAGTATGTGTCACGTGCGTTTTGCCTGTCGAAGCGAGCTGTGGCACCGGTCCTGGCTGACACAGTTTTGCTCAGCATATTGTTTGAATTAGGGAACAAACAATATTCAGAAGTAGTTACAACAAGCAAATAAAAACAAGGCATCCATTACAAGAAATGTATTCCTGGGTTAATCAAAAGCAAGGACAATATGATGACAAACGTGTGGCAGTCCAGCATGAGTGTAGGGGGTACATCCATGTGGACATCTACAATCACAATAGATCCAAGCAATTCTGTTGCACAAGCATAATGGCCCAATATGTACTATTTATGCAGCTATCCAATATGATGAGGCAGAAAATTGTGTTGCAAGAAACTAAGAATACAAATTAATTGTGGTTCACACAATCAAAGACACAAAACAAAATGTGCAACCAGTATATATGCAGTGTTCATACCTTGTGCTTTCCTTGCCATCTAACCGGTAGATAGTGTGTAGACATCCAGGTCTTCGCCATGAAGTCGCTGGCGCTGGTTCTGAAGCCCAGGCACCCAACGGGAAGATATCTCCTGCATATCCTCGCCCAACCCCAGCTGCTGCAAATTGCCCAACCCCTCTACATGGCTTAAGTTTGGACAACCACGTACTTGTAGTTTTGACACTTCAGGGAGGTTGGAGACCTTCTCCATGCCTTCACAATCCTCAATCACAAGGAGCTCAAGCACTGGGAGGTCATCCACGGCCTTCAAGCTGTTCGCTCCAATTAACAAGAGCTCCTTTAAGCTGGCGGTGTCCTCGCCAAGCTGTCGCGGGAGAGCACTCAGCTTTGGGCAACCTTCGACTTTCAACTTCACCAAACGAGGCAGCAGTTGCAATCGTATAGATTGGGCATCACTGTTACGAATCTCATCACCACCATCGTCTCCTCCTTCATCAACAACATTTTCCACTTCCTTAAAAAAAGACCACTCCTCCCAGTTGGGCATATCCTTGACGAAGAACCATTCAAGTTTAGGGAAAGCAATGAACTCATTGCTTATGGGTTCACCCACCCTGTAGCCAACAAATTCAGGTCCAACCTTGGTAACTACATGTGCTCCATCAATTCTCAGAAACTTCAAGTTTGGTAGCTGTCCGACCGGTGGAAGATCCACGCATGATTGTAGATTTTTTAGGAACAAGTGTGTTACTGAAGACAAACAGGTGGTACCAAACCACGTGGGATACCTCTGACCAAAGAATCCAAAGATATAGAGGGTTTCCAAGTTGCATGGAGGTACTAGCAGCTCAAAGACCTTCTCAGCATTGCAAACATCTTCTGAATATGGTCCCTCTCCATGTGTGGTCCACTCTAGCACCAATTCTTTTAGATGTTTTTTGTCCTCCAGCACTACATTTGTATGAAAATGAGCCGTTCTTTCCAATTTAACAAGATTAAGATACATCATTTGCGGCAAAGAAGACAACTCTTCCAACTTCCACCCATCTTGTACATCAGCATTATCACTTATGTCGCCGACAAGAAATCCGCGTAATTCAGTGAGCAAATTTAATTCTCCTATCCCTTTTGGAACCTGATTTACTTTTGTACCAGTAAGACGAAGACATCGTAGATTGCACAATTGGGTCATCGCCGACGGAAGACTCTGCAGAGCATAACAATTTATCAAGCTCAATACTTGAAGGTTCTTTAGGGATCCAATGGATTCTGGAAGATGAGATATGCCCGTATGACCAAGATCAAGTAGGCGTAGATGGATCAATTTTCCTATATAATCTGGAATGTTTTGCACAATTGAGTAATTCAGGGCCAGAACACGAAGAAGTAGAAATCTCTTGAAGAATGTATCCTCAATTTTCCATGGACCATAAAAAGCAAGGAATGTCCTCACATTAACTACCATGTTATCCATGCTAGTTAACACTAATTTATCCTTCTTATTGACAACAGAAAGGCGTCGCAATTTTGACATATTCTCACCCCTCAATGTTTCAGCGTCTCCAATAAAGCATTCGTCCCGTGATAATTTGCAAGCAAGCTGTCTTAAGAGGTCATGCATTCTGCATTGAGCCTGGTTAAAAATTGTGCCATCTGGTTGGAGGAGATTCCGATGGATTAGCTCATAGTAGTACTCTTCTGCTGTGTGTTCTAGTAGCTGGCCTTGTTGCTCCTCAATGAAGCCTTCAGCAATCCATAACTTTGTAACTACACCACGGTAAATGATAGAATCTTCAGTATACAAAGCACAGTAAAGGAAACACTGTTTCAGACGATGCGGTAACTCATCATAGCTTAGGTATAGAGTGCCTTCTATTTCATCAGAGAGCATCCCCTGGGAGCCAGAGTATTTGCCTAAAAACTTTCTCCACTCATTCTCGGTTAGATCTTTGCTTGCCAAAGCACTAGCAGTAACCTTAATTGCAAGAGGGAGGCGACCACATTTATCAACAATCTCCTTGCCTGTGTTTCTCAAATTATGCACTTCTTTCTCTTCGGCAATGTTCATGCTCTTCCAAAGTAGCTCCCATCCCACCTCTGCTGACATGAGATCAACTTGATGGGTATGTTGTATGCCTATTCTCATTGCAATTTGATCATCTCGCGTGGTTACCAATATTACTCCAGAATTTGTTGTATGGAATGGGGTTCTTAATAAATCCGTCCAGACATTGGGATGCCACACGTCATCTAAAACCAGAAAGAAACTCTTCCCTTCAACTGTTTCTGCAAGCTTTCTCTGCAGTTCTGCTATGGTTTCGCCTTGCTCATGATACACACCAATATTTCGAAGAACCTCTTTTAGAACAGTTATTTCATTGTAGTCCCGCGAAACACAAATCCATGCCTGTAGCTTGAAGCTTCCTTTTATTTTTTGGTCATTGAATATTTTCTGAGCTAGTGTTGTCTTACCAACTCCTCCTGTTCCAACAATAGCAAGCTTATAAGACTTATTTGCCTTGTGAGCAAGTGCTAAGTCTACCAACTTCTTGCTTGAATATATGATCTCCTTACCCACAAGGTTGGGCTCAACAAGGTTGGAACTTCTTATCAATTTGGTTGTTGGACCATTTCCAGTAGGTTGTGAACTACTGCTGAATGTTAAAAATGTTGTATCTTTCGAAATGTTCTCTATCCTTTTGTTCAGACTTCTAATCCGAACAGCAATATCGTGGCGTGACCCGATGTTACAAAAGCAAGAGGAAACTGAAAGTCCTTTATAGGAAGCTGATTTGCTTGATGATAATGGATGGTCAGGCAGTAGTTTGCTTCCTTTGCATCTAGCCATGTCCAAAATTTCATCAACATCATATATAATATCTCTCAGTTGACCAAGCCAATTGTTCACTGCAAGCTCTTTTGTCCTCCTTTTCTCAGCATCATATATACAACAACGTATTAGTTCTACCCGTCTCAACACTTCTGCAAGCTCTTCTTCCACCCCTAGGATTAGTATGGCCTCATCACTAATAATATTTTGCAACTTATTGGCACATGACCCAAGCAAAGATTCTAGTATGGTTGCCATTGCTCTGAGAAACTCAGCTCAGGAGGCCCACCAAAAACATCAGGTTGACCTGTTGGGGGATGGCAAAACTAAAGGGTGAAAACGAATTCACAAGGTAAACATGCTTTCAGAACCGAGACAAGTCTTAGAAGGCGTGAAAAATATCACTATTGAGTTGCTATTTACATTTTCAATAAATTTAGCATAATGAAGCTCTGAAACGTACAACATATTCAGCACCCTGAGTAGTGCCACATATTGTGGTCTAAAATCCTGAGTTGGCATTATATATTCTCATTTTTTGTGTTCTACAAATTTACATGTGCTTTATTTTTGTAAGTTAAAATGATTTATTGGTATATGTTTTCTCAGCTGAAGGGCCATCCCATGGCAGCTTCAAAACAGTGTACATACTGAACCAGAGAAAACGTTGCTTTAAGTGTTACATCTTAATCTATTAAACAGATAGATTAGTCTTTACCTTAGAAAGCAGTCTTCCAACAGGGAAAAAACCATCGACAGTAGGGATCAATATTGATGACCTTGAAGACACGGTTTGCTTCGATCAACCCATCACTGCTTTCAAGACCTCACAAGGTTGAGCGCAAGCCAGGATAAAAATAGAGAAGAGAAGAAAATCAATCAAATCACCAAGAATAAAACCATGCTGCCATCACCTGCAGTAGATCATCTAAAAAGTAGTGAACAAAAGCAGTGCCGCGATTATGGATCAAGGTGCAGACCATTGAGATGGAATATATACCTGAATACGGGTCAGTAACTAAACTGATAAGGCACTGATGAGCGTGCTGCAAGAGGAGAGAGGCACGGTGCGTGTTAGCACAGATCCACAAACTGTTTCCTATCTCCACCGGACCATCTCAATCTAGCTTCAGTTAGTGATCAGTGGACCAAGAGCAAAGGAACGAACACGCGTGCCGAGACAAAATTTCCTCAGAGTTGAGTAGATGCATACCGCGATCAACGGGAGAGAATAGGGCGAACAATATCTTCAAATTCTCTTCTTGAATTCCTGATGCCTTACCTGCCTACTGGATACAAGCAAGAGAGCACATAAAGCACTGGATGGATACCCAGAGAGACAACACTAGGTGGTAGAAACTAGTCCCCCTCCTCTGCTTCTCTAGTATAGAAAAAATGCAGGGTAAAACAAACAGCCTATTCAACAAAGGCGGCGAGCTGCGATGGTGAAAGAGACTGGCGAGCTGCTTAGTCTTGTGAAAGAGACTGGCGAGCTGCTTAGTATTAATTCATTGCTGTGTAGTAATTTAGTTGTAAGCATTCGTCACTGCCAACTGCCCAATGATGCATAGATTAGGCCAAGACAATCATACTTTTTTTTTGATAAAGGGGATCCTATTGACTTATGCCAGTCCTAATTTGAGTATACAAATTGTTGTACCTAATGTGCCCACCTCATCATCTAGACAGATAGTGCAATCTTTCTTGCGCAGAGAAATCCTCCCGATGCATTATTAGTATTCAACAAAAAATTGTGTAGCTGAGGTTACCTGGCTGGCTGCGCCCTCTCCTGTTCCTGATCTCACCCTCATCCTGGCCCTCTGCTTCTCTCCAGCGACGGCGACGGCGTCGGCATGCGGGCAGTCGGAGCCCAGCCGCCACCCCGCCTCCTCTCCCTCCTCTCGGCCGCCACTCCGCCGAGCCGAGCCGCGACCCCGCCACGGCCACTCCTCTCGAGTCTCGAGCGCAAGCACGCCGACTCCCGGCCGCCATCCCGTCGCCTCCATCTCCCCTCGCCGGATCCCAGCGGGGCGACCTCGCCGACGTCCAGCTGTCCTTACCCCGTCGCCTTCTTGGTCCTGGGCTCCTTTTCCCTGGCCCGAGCTGCGCTGCACAGGCCAGCGTCCCGAAAAGGGTGCCTCTATAACTCGCTTCTTGTGAGCTCTAAAAATGTCGAGCGTGTTCTAAAAAAGGTTCATGCGCAAAAATAAAATCATCACGTATTTAAAAATTATTCAATAGTATGCATTTAAAAATTCTCCATTCTGTTTATAAAAAAATCATCTCATATTTTTAAAAATATTCATCAAAATTTTCAAAAATGTTCATCATGTTTAAAAAAAAGTGTTAAAAGGGGAAATTCCAAAAACACAGGGAAGAGTGAAAAACATAAAAATAATAAATAGAAAAGATAAAAATAGTAGGAAAACGTAAACACAAAAAGAATAAAAATATGTTCACTTATGTACATTTCTAAATGTTCACGTATTTTGGGGCCAAAAAATATGTACTTTGGAAGATGTTCATCATGAAACAAAAACATTGTGCTGCACATTTTTTTTAAAACTGTTCATGTAAACATAAAATATATTCATGAACCTAAAAAATGCTCATGCCTTTCTAAGAAAATGTCTGTGTGATTTAAAAAGTGTTTGCACATTATAGAAAATTGTTTATATTTTTTGAAAATATTTATTCATTTATTGTAGCAAGAAACCAAAAATAAGGGAAACCAGTAAAGAAGCATAAAAAGAAAAGAGAAAATAGGAAGGAAATAAAAATGTCAGCAATTAGAGAAATAAAAAATAAAATTGCAAAAAACCTCAAAGAAAAGAAAATAATATTCTCTTCGTCCCAAAATAGGTGAATGTTGTATGAAGTCCGCGGCACCTATTTTGAAGCGGAGGGGAGTATGAAAAAACATGGTCCAAATTTTTTTTGTAGCAAACAACATTTGCCTTCTGCCGCTTGGTCCAAGAAAACCAACACATAAACTTTAGTTATAAAAATCAAATGAAAACACATCTTCCTTTTCGCTACTAGTTTGCATTGGGGCGCGGGCTTATATTACATACATTGGCATCACAATCAACTCAGGTCTACAATTTAAGATCGGACCGCCTAATTTTGACCGGGTCAACATTTTTTCATGCTCTCTTAATCGATTATTTTTAAACTATGTTTCTTAATTTTGAAGCTCTCCTATTCGACTGAGGTATTTAATTTTGGATTTGATTCATATTTTGATGCGTCAATGATTTTTCAAATCAATCGACAGCAACCGGCCTAAAAAATATATCAATCCCATGCACCCTCTCACCACTTAGAAAAATACTCCCCAATTGTTGAGGTCTCATAGTCAATTCAGGAATCCAATTTGAAATTGGGTTACCTGATTTTGACCAGGTCAACAATATTTTTTCTCTCAAGAAGCTCTCTCAATCATTTCTTCTAATTTACCATGCTTCCTAATTTTAAATCTCTTTCATTCGATTGAGGTATTTAATTTTGGGCTTGGTTCAGGATTTAGGCTGAATCAATAGTTTTTCGAATCAATCGGCAGCAGCCGACCTACAAAAATATATCAATCCCGGGCACCCACTCACCAGCTAGTAAAATAAAATATCAATATATGATATTGTAGCATAAATGTAGTACATGCAACCACCAACGCAAAAAAATTGCATGTAAGTATGAGTTAACACAAAATCACACCTTGAAAGCCCCACCAAAACACCACATTATAAATAAATAAAAACATACCCCATCATCTTCCCCGCCCGTATTATATTTTTTTAAACATCGACACCGACCATACCAAATAAGTAAAATATAAAACTAATTTCATAATGAATCTAATGACACCGATTATATTTGAAAGTGCGTTATATTGACTAGAGGGGGTGAATAGGCGATTTTTATGAAATTCTTCACCGAAGAATTTGCCGCTGAGAAAATTCCTTAGCGAAGAACTACTAGCAGCGGAATAAGCACTCAAAAGTAAACATAACAAAATACAAGCATAGTCATCATGATGAAATGAAGACAGGCACAGAGTACATGAAGCGTAAGCACAGGATAACACAGGATGAAGACAAACAGACTGAAGAAATTGAAAAAGTCTTCAGTCAAAGTCTTCAAACACAGATATGAACAAACACACAACACAGTTATGAGAAAATGAAAGAGTTGAGGGAATAGAACCAGTAAGCTTGGTGAAGACAATAATTTGGTAGATCAGTTCCAATTGTTGTCTCAGTTGTATGTCTGGTTGGAGCGACTGAGTATTTAAACTCGAGGACACACAGTCCCGGACACCCAGTCCTGAGCACGCAGCTCAGGACACCAAGTCCTCACCGTATTCTCCTTGAGCTAAGGTCACACAGACCTCGCCCAATCACTCGTGGTAAGTGTTTAGGTGACTTCCGAACCTTCAGAAAGTTGGTCACTCGGCGATCCACAATTCCTCTTGGATGCTCTAGACCATGACGCCTAACCGTCTGGAAGAGGCACAATCTTCAAAGATAACAAGCGTCGGATCCACGCAGAATCAATCTCTTCAGTGATGCTCAATCACTTGGGGTTTGTAGGTGTTTGGGTTTTTGGTTTTTGGTTTTTCCTCACTTGATGATTTTCGCTCAAAGTCCTCAAAGGATGGGTTGCTCTCAAATGACAAGTGTCAGTTTCTCTCGGAGCAGTCAACCAGCTAGTGGTTGTAGGAGGCGGCTATTTATAGCCTAGGGAGCAGCCCGGCATGATAAGACATAAATGCCCTTCAATGATAATGACCGTTAGGTGGATAGATATTTTGGAACAGCTGGCGCATAGCACAACAACGGTCGGAATTTTGAGTAGCAAAATCCTCAGGGCTATCATGTTCCTCACTATGTAGGAAATCTGCACTGGCAAATTCATAACTCCTTAGTCAGAACAAATTCCTCAGAGACCAGAAGAACTTCATCTCTGTCACTGAAGAATATGACTGGACTGTATGAGATTTCCAATGGCTTCACTCGAAGGGATTGGTAGGTGTAGGATTTTGTGTTGAGCATCACATGAAAAAAATTTCTTAGTATTTCCTCGACCCCCTTTAATAGTACGATGTTTCCTATGACTCAAGAAAGAGAAAATGAAACTACAAAAACAAAAGTCTTCACGCTTCATGTTCCTCGAATGAATACCAAATCTTCACGGTCACACCAATTTCTTCACTTTCAAAGTCTTCAGAAAGTCTTCAGAAATCCAAAGTATTCAGTCGAAGAACTTCATTTTTAGTGGTCGACTTTCTCTGTAAATATCAAACTCCTCATAGACTTATAGACATGTGTACACTCACAAATGCATTAGTCCCTTAACCTATAAGTCTTCAATACACCAAAATCACTAAGGGGCACTAGATGCACTTACAATCTCTCCCTTTTTGGTGATTGATGACAATATATGTTAAGTTTTCAACGGGGATAAACATATGAAGTGTAAATACTAATATTGAGGAATTTGATTGCAAGATATAGAAGAACTCCCCTGAAGATGTGCATAGTAAGGAATTTGCTTTTGAAGCAAAGCACACTTGAAGAGTTGAATCATGGAGATCTTCCCCTATATCTTGTAACTCATACACGCATTTGACATATAACAGTGAAGAATTTGAAATACATGATGAAATATGGTGACTGATGTAATTCAGCATCCGTGCATTAGCATATATGAGGAATAAGCATGCACAAAAACATATCAAAAGTATCAGAGCACCATCGGGTTTAAGTTTACAACTCGATCCAATAAAGTCTCAGAAGAACGAGAGTTGTAACTTGAAAAAAATGCCCATATAGAAAGACCCGCTTGAAGACTAACTCAAAATTCTTCCCCTTTGTCATCAAATGACCAAAATGATCGAATATGAGGACTAACGCCCCTGAAGAATATCAAGTTGATGAAGGAGCACCAGCGTTGTTGGGGTCATTTGTCGTAGTAGGGCCTGCCGCAGTGTCGCCCAAGTCTTCATTCTCATCAGTGTCGCGCGATGAAGAATATGAGCTGGCCACCAAGGAAGGAACCTTGACCTTCTTGCATTTCTTCGGTGGAGGTGCAGACCAGTCAAAATCTTCCTTGAGACCCATTTTCTTTAGATTTTCTTCACCATACAGATGTGACAGTATTACCCAGGTGCGACCGAAGACTTCATGGAGGTAGTAATGGTTTTTCTTCACTGCATTGTGTGTAGCAGTCATGTTGTGAAGAAATGAACCAAACTGACGCTTAACCCATTTATGATTTCGATCCATCTTCTGGTGAAGACTAAGCAGAAGCTCACGATCAGTCATCACACAAGGAGCAGTGGCTTGAGGAGTAGACTTGGGTGCATTGGCAGAGTCATGTGTGGTAGAGTCATCATTGGTGGAATAAGAGGCAGCTTTGCAAAACTGTCCATCCAATGGACGAATGCCTTCATCTATAACAGCTAGTGCCTTGCCCTTTTTATCAACTAAGGAATAGGTCTGCTTAAGGACTTCAATCGGGGGCAAGTAGTTGAGGTGATTCTGAAAATCAGCTTTGTAGTTGAGTGAAGACCTTGTCCCGAGGAATCTCATAATCCAAGGTGCATAAGACTTCAGCTCAAATGGAGACAGTGCAACATTTGCCAGAGTCCTCATGAAGAAATCATGATAATTGACAGGAATGCCATGAACGATGTTGAATACCAGATTCTTCATGATGCCAACAATTTTCTCATTAGATGAGCCGTGGCCTTTGATAGGACTCATTGTCCTCATAAGAATACGATAGACAGTTCTGGGCACATAAAGTAATTTCTTCACGAGGAATTTGGTTCGTGGGGCCTGACCTGGCTTCAAAGGTTTCATCAGAATCTGCATGTAGTGATTTGTAAGCTCAGGTTCACTGTAGATGCAATGAGCTTCTTCAAGGGGAGGACTGAGTGGTAAGGCACGAAGCAATTCGGAAGCTGGTGTTGTGTAGTGAGTGTTTTCAGACATCCAGTCCAGCACCCATGAATTCGCATCTTTAGAATCTCCCGTGATGTGCAGCGTTGCATAAAATTGAAGAATCAGTTCTTCATTCCAATCACAGATGTCAGAGCAAAAGTTTAACAGTCCGGCGTCGTGAAGAACACTAAGGACTGGCACGAAACACGACAAAGATTCCATATCCACGTGAGGAATGTGCTCATGGTATAAGATTTTCTCTTTGTTGAACAGCACTGAGGAATAGAAATTGGCTTGACTAGCAGTCTAGAAACGCCTCTTCCTAATGCGAGCAAAGTTATAAGGGTTGTAGTCTTCAAAGAAGACATGCTCGCCGAAGAAATCATCAGCCTTGAACTTTTGCTTGCGTGAGAATAGATTCTTTGGCTTGGGCAGAGGAGTGTCAGTGAGTTGCATCACGACCTCAGGAATCGCAATCTCAGGTTCTTCGGGCTGAGGAATTTCTGGTTCCTCTTCAGTGGCAGGCTGCGTCTTCAGATGTTCAGCAGCAGCAGTTTCTTCAGCACTAGTGGCTGGAATTTCCTCATGTATAGATGAAGTGTGGTGAGTTTCTTCAGAGCCCATTTGAACAGTTTGTGCAGGGGACTGAGGTATTTGCTGCAACGGTGTGAACATTGGAGAGTTTGGATGCAGACTTTCCCAGAATTCATCACTCATCATGGGTGTGGAGCAGCCAACGTCCACATCTTCATTTTCCATTTCTTCAACACCAGCCTCTTCAGTTGTGAACTAAGGCATAGGCGAGAAGATAACAGGTGTTGAAGGGATCTCATCCACTTCAATTTCTTCATCAATCTGCTCTGACGAAGCAGCAGAATGATTTTCTTCATCAGATCCGCTAGGGATCTCATATTCTTCACCAAAAGGAACAAGGTCCTTTGATGGCATGGTTGAGATTGGAACAACATCAATGGAATTAGCAAATGAACTGATCAAAGGCTTCATCTTCTTCGGAGCTGAAGAATCTGAAGTAGCTGATGCTTTCCTTTTCTTCACTGCTGCATGCTCTGCAGCCTTGGTTTTCTTCACATCTGATGCAGATGGAAGGATCGGAGTTGGTGTTGGCGCAGCAGGAGCAGAGGAATCTAGTTGATTTTCTTCAGGCACAACTAATGCAGTTGCCCTGATTTCTTCAGTTTTTTTAGGCGCACCACTAGTGGATGCCCTGGCAATTTCTTCAGCGGCTGGAATGCAGTCATCAGCCCTGGAACTCACATTTTCTTCAGCAGCCTGATTTTCATCAGTGGTGCTGTCATGTTCTTCAGTCGGCTGAGCAGATGCTTCAGCCTGACGAACTTCCTGTTGTGTTGGGGCTGCAACATTTGAGGTGAAGTTATCAGCGAGTCTCACAAAACGAATTTTGGCTCCAAGCCAATCAGCATGGTATGCGTCAAATTCATCACTGAGTTTCTTGATCTCAGATTGAGTAGTGACAAGTTATTCAGTTGTCATAGAGACAACGTTTTCTTCAGATATCACTCCTTCTTGTATTGCGCTTTCTTGATCTGCCTGGCCTTCTCAAATTTTCATTTTTCTTCTTGAATGAAGTGAGTCAGCATGTGACTTTGGCCAGGAGTCAGATTGAAGTCAGACATGGGAGTGTTGGGGTCCTTGTGCCAAATGTCAATGTATTCAAGGATCAACTTGGGATCCAAAAGTAGTGGCACATCTGTTCCCTTGGCTCTAGCGGCCCTGACTTGCCTATCTCTGATGATTTCAGCAAGTTCATCATCATCAGGTTTGTCTTCTTCAGACGGCACTTGAAAGGCGACCTGCTTCTTCTGAGGACTAGGGCAAGGGCCTCGTCCAGCAGTGGCCTTTGTCTTCAGTAGAGAGGGTCCCGTTGAAGAATTTGGTGCAGCTGAGGAACTAGCTGAGACACCTGAGGCAATGGAGATGCCAGTAGTCCTTTGGCACGTGGCGAGATGCACAGGTGCAGAAGACTTTGTCGGAGCGGCCGAAGACTTTGGCGGAGGAGCTGAGGACTTTTGAGGAGCAGGAGCAGCATGAGGAATTTGCCGTGAGGGCTTTGAGGATTCTGGCCATGAGGGCATTGCTAAGGAACTTGGCCTTGAGGGCACTGTTTGTGAAGCACTTGGCTTGCGCGCAGGCTTCTTTGACATAGCCTTCTTCGGCTTGACAACAGAGGCAGCAGCAGAGTCTTCATTGAATTTCCTTACTACTTCTCTGGCTTGCTTAGCCAACTTGGCTTGGCGCTTGGCCCATTCATCAGGATAGTCCTCACCACGCTTGAGGCTGGTGGGATCAGCTATTTGGCCAGGTGCCAATGGAGGTCTTGGGCATGGAGTATTGAGTACGAATTTCTTCATGTATTTGGGAGTGACATATCTGTACTCCCTACACTCTCTTGCCTATCTCCTCTCTATCTTCTGAATGCGCACCTTGCACTGATTTTTGTCTTCCTCAGGAGGTGTGCAGTACCCAGCATATATATCATCAGGGATCTCAAACGCTGTGTTGACCTCAACTCTCTTTCCTCCTTTCTGTGGCTTCTTACCGTCGGCCATTTTCTTCAGTTGAGGAATTTGAACAATTGAATTCTCTGAAGAAGTATGCAACTTTTCTTCGAGGAACGCTGCAAATAAGTTAAGTTGATGAGAACCTAGTGATTCAGCAGCTGACATGAGTACCTGTGAACAGAGTATAGTTGCGAGGAATTTGGAGAGGTCATATGCGTTCTCAGAAGGTTTTGTAAAAACAACAAGTTTGAGGAATTTGACCAGATGAGTCTTGAAGAATTTCACTAAGTGTTCTTTGTCTTAGGTTCTAGAGATGTGTAGATCAAAAATCCACACATTTGAGGAATCTTGAAGAAAAACATAGCTTAGAGAAACGAATCAAGAGCAGATGATATGAGAGGTGTTTTAGTGTGTGAAGATATGAAGAAAAACACATTTGAAGATTTTGTAGATAATCATTAGAATCAACGAGGGTAGCAAAAGTAACTTTTAATTACTCTGAATGAAGAACACGATGAATAGTGAGGTGGAGAGGTGAAATTCATCTGTGTAGATCTTCCACGCCCTAACTCGGCGGAGAAAGACGGCTACAGCAGCGGTGGAGTGAAGATTTCCACGGCCGGCGCGAGTACGGCGGCGACGAGGTCGAGGCAGTGAAGTTCTTCCTCACCAACGACGATGAAGTAGCGGCGGTGCTAGGGTTTGAGAAGCTCGAGCTGGAGAGAGGTCGAGCGGAGTAAAAGAAGTGAGGAAGGGGAAGAGGGGTATTTATAGCCACGCTGAAAAACTATTTGCCCGAAATTGGACGAACGTGCCCCTGACCCTTCTCATTCGCATGACATGTGTCACCCACGTACTGAGAGGTGGAGATCGTGTACGATCGTGGGTAAATGGATAAGTGTATCGTGGGATGCGGAACGGTTTGAGCGGCAAAGCCGAAAATTTAGATAAGATAGGTTTTAAAATTCCGTTCGCAATTTCTTCAGCTGACAAGGACACAGTGAAGATTTTAAACGAGTTTCAAATAGAACGCACATGAAGAATTTGTGAACAGATTGGGTTGAGTTTAGCATAGAGGGGGAAGGGTCCGATCACATTCACTTAGCAGAAAAACCAACTTGAAGAATTAGCAATAAGTGAATGCTGTAGAGAACATAAA
>NC_041384.1:42184250-42193145 GCF_002162155.2 Triticum dicoccoides | reverse complement strand
GGAAACAGTGAAGACAATGCAAAGTTGAAGAATATGAATAACTGAGGAATTCCAACTTTTGGTGGTGGTGTGACCCACCATATAAGAATGATGATTTCAGACACCGCATACAATTATCGTAGGGTTCTGAGAATCAATTCTTCATTAATTTCTTCACACTAAGAGTGTTATTCTTCATTGATTTGAAGAAAAACGTTTCTTCATGTGTTGCACATCTAAGTCATCAATTTTGCATAAGTGTTAGGATGAGTGTCCTTTTCAAAGAACATTCGAAGATTCTAGGATATTTAGCTCACACCGCAACTTGCTAAATCTTTTCTCATCCAAGGGCTTTGTGAAGATATCGGCTAGCTGTTCTTTAGTCTTCACATGCTCAATAGAAATGTCGCCCTTCAACACATGATCACGAAGAAAATGATGATAAATCTGAATATGCTTAGTCTTCCAGTGCTGAACTGGGTTGTGAGCAATCTTGATGGCACTCTCATTGTCACAGAAGAGAGGCACATTTTTCATGTTGACGCCGTAGTCCTTGAGAGTTTGCTTCATCCATAGCAATTGAGCACGCAAGAACCAGCGGCAATGTACTCAGCTTCAGTATTAGATAGTGATACGCAGTTCTGTTTTTTCGAGGACCAACAAACCAAAGATCGTCTGAGGAAATGACATATACCGGATGTTGACTTGCGGTCCACACGATCACCAGCATAGTCAGAGTCAGAATATCCAATGAGATAAAAAACCGAGCCCTTGGGGTACCATAATTCAAGTGTTGGTGTGTGAGCTAGATATCGAAGAATATGCTTCACAGCCTTATGGTGCGTTTCCTTCGATGTAGCTTGAAATCGGGCATACATGCAAACACTAAGCATTATATCTGGCCTAGATGCACATAAGTACAATAAAGAAATAATCATGGAGCGGTATACCTTATGATCGAAGTCAATACCATTTTCATCAGTGCACAGATGGCCATTTGTGGGCATAGGAATTTTGACGCCTTTGCAATCTTGCGTGCCGAATTTCCTCAGTACATCCTTGAGGTATTTCTCCTGCGATATGAATATGCCATTGCGTCGTTGACGAATTTGAAGACCTAAGAAGAATTTCAACTCTCCCATCATAGACATTTGATATTCTTCACTCATTATATATGCAAATTCATCACTATAACGTTGGTCAGTACAACCAAAGATAATATCATCAACATATATTTGGCACACAAACAATTCACCATCATAAGATTTAGTGAAAAGAGTAGGGTCGAGTGAACCGGGTTTGAAGCCTTTCTTCATGAAGAATTCCTTCAAGGTATCATACCACGCCCGAGGGGCCTGCTTGAGGCCATAGAGGGCCTTGTTGAGTCTGAAGACTTTGTCAGGATTCTTTGGATCTTCAAAACCTGGGGGTTGAGCAACATATACTTCTTCCTCAAGCTTACCATTGAGGAATGCACTTTTCACATCCATTTGATATAAAGTGATATCATGATGGTTAGCATAAGCAAGTAATATGTGAATAGCCTCAAGTCTAGCAACAGGTGCAAAAGTTTCATCGAAGTCAATTCCTTCAACCTGTGTGTAGTCTTGAGCTACGAGCCGTGCCTTATTCCTCACCACAAGGCTATTTTTATCTTGCTTGTTGCGGTAGATCCACTTTGTGCCAATGATATTGTGCTTGCGAGGATCTGGACGTTTGACCAGTTCCCAGACATTGTTGAGCTCGAACTGATGTAATTCTTCTTGCATGGCCTGAATCCACTCAGGCTCCAGAAATGCTTCATCTACCTTAGTGGGCTTTGTGATAGAGACAAAGGCATAGTTCCCACAAAAGTTAGATAAATGTGAAGCTTTTGAGCGTGTGAGAGGACCTGGTGCTTTGATGTCATTGATGATCTTTTCAACTTGCACTTGTTTTGCAATCCGAGGATGAGCTGGTTGTCGTTGAGGAATTTGATCAACATTCTCTTCAGCACCATTTTTTCAGGTGCATTAGCTCGATGTTCTTCATGTTCTGGAATGAATTCTTTAGCAGATTCTTCAGTAGGAATGACATCCTCGGTAGCCTTGAACTTGATAGTTTCCTCAGGTGCTGGTTCATCTATCACAGTAGTTAGGTGCTCTTTTTGCAAGCCATTAGTTTCAACAACCTTGTGAAGAATGTTGTTGAAGACTCTGTAGGTGTGCGAGTCCTTTCTGTAACCAAGCATAAAACCTTCATGTGCTTTCGGTGCAAATTTTGAGTTGTGATGAGGATCTCTAATCCAACATTTAGCACCGAAGACTTTGACAATCTCATACATGCTATGCGGGAATTATTACAATTTGACAATCTCATACACGAAATTTCTAATTGAGAAGTACTCCTTTCAAGGATCACCCTTCTAAAATTGCGATAAGTGGCATGCGCAACCGGGAGTTTTTCCTGTTTTCATAGATCTGCTTATTCAAAATGTTTTATCTTTTAAAACCGTGCGGTTCAAATCTCAAAACATTTTCGTCGTTGGATTCCTCGTGTTGAGATCTTCAAAACTAGACCCCCATGTTGATAGATTTTGACGAACTTTTATTTTCATGAAAAAATTGGACAAAAATCGAACGGAAAAACCACACCCGAAGCACGTTTTTTTCCTTTTCGAAAGCCGTTTCTGAGAGGTACAGACGTGCCTCTCCAGGAAACAAAATAATAATAAAGAAACCACATTTTTTCGTTTTCGAGAGGCACACCCTTGCCTTTCGGGCAAGCTAAAAAAAGAGAATACATTTTTTTCTCATTTTCAAAAGACGCAGCCGTGCTTCTCGTGGAAAAAAACGATGCCTCTCGAGGAAGCAAAACTTTATTTCTCACAGAAGCAAAAAAACACATTTTTTCCGTTTCCGTGAGGCGCGGCCGTACTTTTTGCGGAAGCAAAAAGAAACAAGAAAATGTGTTTATTCATGCATTTTTTCGATAAGCTAAGAAAGACCGATAAAAGATCGAAAAGCCAAAAAATCACAGAAAAACCATCTAAAAAGCCAAAAATGCGTGCGGAAAAATAAAATAAAAACAAAATACAGACGGAGCGCCCAAAGCGCGACACGTGACGACGACCGAGTGGCGTGCTCTCAGCCCACCCTTGGGGATGCTCCGAAACGAGTGCTCCTCAATTAGTTGCTCTTCCCTATGCACGCCCACTAATGCCTCTTTTGGTTCATATGATAGGATTATCATAGGAATAGGAATCTTATAAGAAATGAGATGACATGTATCTCAAATCCTATGAGTAGCAATAGGAAACAAAATGTCATTTGGTTGACACCAACGGAATTTTTTCATTGAGTCTAGGCTTTTTTTTATTTTCCTATAAAATATGGAGGATAGGAACCAATCCTATGTAAAAATAGGAATCCATTCCTATGAACCAAAGAGCTCTAAAGGAAAAAATCCTATAAGAATCCTATCCTCTAGAATTCCTATGAAATTCCTCTAAACCAAAGAAGGCCTAAAACAGTAAACGGGCAGGGACAACAATAAACAGGCCGGAACAACTAACACATGACATGAGCTTACATCAGGTGAATGCGACCATAACATAACTCAGCTAGATGAGTTCTAGGCACCCCTATATATTATTGTCCCCATCAAAATTCTTGTCTTAAATTTGTCTAGATCTTCATGACCAGGTCATCCACACAGGTTTAGCCATACAAGTTACACACGCAAAACCTCAGGCCCATGGGGAACCAACCTGTGGTTGGATGGTTAGAGGGACAGTGATATTTTCAGCCCACCAGGGTTCAAGTCCTGGTGCTCGCATTTATTTTCTGGATTTATTTCAGGATTTCCGGCGATGCGCTCTCTATGGTGACTTCATAAATTTCAAGATGATATGTTGGCTCAGTATCTCGGAGATGCTCGTAGGGGTAGGCTATGCGTGTGTGCGTTCATAGAAATGGATGTATGCGTGTATGTATGAGCGCTTAAGTCTATATACTGATGTTCAGAAAAAAAACCTCAAACCCTTGTTCAGAAACAAAATAATACGAAATCCATCACTTCCATTCCAAGAATATAATCATGCCAGAACGAAAGCCACCGGCAGTTCCCAAACAAACCACCACGAGGGCCAACCGCACGCTCGGAAAAGTTGGATCGCTCGAGGCGATCAAGGAGGAGCTCTAGTCCGAACTACGTGTCACTCACTTTTTTCGCAAGCTGAAATAGGCTTCGATTCTCTGGATCCTTACACTGTAGCCCCTCAATCCAGCTCCACCTTCAACATGACTCCATGGTAGATGATCAATCCACCCTCACGCCCTGTCGACTTCAAACTCTGTGTGTACATTGTCTTGAATCAATCCCGCGCCATAGTCTTGCCGAAGTCACACAGGCACTCAGGCCTGTGCCACGTGTTTCCACGCCCAGAAGTCGGTCACCATCAGCATCACGCTCCTATGTCGTCGTCGCTGATCCCACCATCATCTTCTATACCAACCGACTTGCGTCGATCCGTCAGACTGCCTAGTCCGACCCAGCCGAACTCGTTCGACTGTACGACACGCTCGAGGCTCCCAAATCGTCTTCCGCGAATTTTCATCCATCACATGATAATTCCATCTCAGTTGACATGACTTCCCACAACGCCTTCAAGCATCTCTGTTGTGCCAACAAATGTTTCACCTTTGTCTGCCATAACTCAAGGTTTTCAGTCCCGTCGAACTTCTCCACCTCAAACCTGATATCCGTTGGCGCCATGGTTCTTCGTATGGTTGACCCTGCGAAAAAATAACCAAGCTTCCCGTGCGATGCCCAAGTACTGGTGTACGCATACAGAACCAGATTGATCCATGTACTACTAGTCTTTGCTTCACGTGGTGGCTCGGCTCCCTTGCACAAAACTCCAATGCTAGCTTTGCTTTGCCTTGTCCTTGCCTTCCAATGGATGCGTATCATCAATGGATTTTTTTCTTTCCGATTTGGACCTGGCTGCCTCTCTTTCCGAGTCGTACGGGAGGACTCGGTCCTCTTCTTTTTTGTCAAAACAAATCTCTAATACGCTGCACATACGAGCACCTTGGCAATTCCGTATGGAACAAGTCTCCCATACGAGCACTCCCAGCCCGGCCTACTACCAGATCACCATGGCCCTGACGTGGCTTCACCTCGGGTCCCTGTTTCCGCTCTCGGCCTCAGGCCACGCAGCCCGCTGCCTTAGAACCAGCGCCGCACCAGCGGCTTGGCTGACAGCTACAGCCGCACCACCGCGCGCCCAACGAGGCCGCTTCCAGGCGCCGCACTATGATATGGGTGCCGCTTGCTCGATTCAACGCCGTCGACTCTTATTCCGATTGCTTCTTCAAATCTGGTCGAGAACCACGCCGCTGCCGGCTGCATCTCAAACTTATATTTCGTCCCGATCAATAATTCTAATAATTCACAGTCTCCAAATAACCTAGCTCATGATACCACTTGTTAGAATAAATCCGAGGCATACCGTTAATCATTCAAGGACCAAGCAATCACATGAGCACGACACCGAGATTTGTTAACGAGGTTCACCGATATGGCTACATTCCCGGGACTTGACTATGGGCGCTTCTCCCCGTGACACCGTCACAATGTCGCACCCTGGCGACCCGGGCGCCGGCACACGCCGCCGGCTCCCCCTTGCGCGCCTGTGCTATTATGTTGGCATAGGTTACATTGTGTGTCTACCCTCGCTATATATGAGAGGCCTATGATACAAGTGTCCTATTAGGACACGACTCCACATCCTATGTAAACACAATACAACTCCTAGTTCAACTGTAACCTACCCTGTACACAATATTCGACACAACTCTAACAAATGCAAGCCACCACTAGTGAAACTCATTAAGAAATAGAAAATAAACACTCTAGCACACATGCATCTTTACTTTTTACTCAACTTTTGACACCAAAACCACATTTTTTCTCCCCAAGCACCCGTCTCCTGCAGGGGATCTCGCCTCCTGCAGAGGATCCCACTTTCCGATCCTACATGACATGCGAGGCATCATCCTGGGGATATCTATTCTACATACCCTGACAAGTTTAGGCCATTAGGAGGACTCAGAAGGCCGTTTCCACTGCCTGCCGCTGCAAGGTTGTGCCGGCGGCGTTCCTGCTACACGTCCACATCATCTACGTGCTGCCCTTCTTCCTCGGTCATATTTTAACTGCCGGAGACCCCAAGGTGCAGCCATGGGCTACAGTCAAGGTTAGTCCCTATTATGTTAATCCTAAAGGATTATTTCTAACACAAGGGACCTGGGCCAACAGCCAGAAAAGTGCAACTTGGCCATGACAAGTGTTTGTAGCACTACAGTAGTGGACCGTGAGTCGCCACTTTGTATGCCCCAATTAGGTTGCCAAAGTTGCATCAATAATAGATTGATGGGTACGTGATCCATATGCTCATGGGTTCTTGCTAGAACTGATTTAGTTAAGCTGCTTTCACAACAACTAACACGATATCATCTAATTTATTTGGTGCCCTAAGCTTTATCTAATTGTGATTGAGGTGTCCAACTACTGTGGCTCTTGAGTTGAGCAGCATCTGGCAGGCATTTGGCATGTACTACGTGGTTATGTGGTTGCTGACTGGGAGCTCACACAGCCTACAAAGTAGAGAAAAATGATGAACTCACGCGCTATTACTTACCGACACATAAGCTAGCTACATACGTCGACCGGAACTCAGGTTCGTTGAATCTGGTCTATTAGTTAACTTTGGGCAGGAACACCTCCATGGGGAATAATTCTTATCCACTTAATGGCATTTCCCTCGTATATAAGGCTTCGGGCTTCCCAAATATTGTCCTGGGAGAACTTGGGAAAGGAGTCATGGCTTTATAGCTTGTGATACTTGTCCTTCAAATGAAGGAAAATGTACACTTTTTCTTGAGAATCACCTTGTTTTTTGTAAAGTAGAAAAAAATGCACACTCAATTTATATGCACAAGCAAAACTTGCATACCAATTTCTCGATTGTAAGCTTACATATATCATAGGGCACGCAAAAAATTGCGCATGTAAAATTGAGTTAATAGATCGTGTTCGGTCATAGAATAAAATAAAAATCAAGGAATCGGCAAGAGCAATGCCTTTTCATTTAGACGAAATAGAGGGTTAATGTACATAGGTGTCATGTTTTGCAAGCAGCAGCGAAGCTTTAGCAAGAATTAAGAGAAAGCTAAATGAGTCTTAGGAAGAGCCGAGGGGGCTAATTGAGGTTAATATGTCTTGAAAGGCAAGAGCCGCCATCTCAATGCATGTAAGGCGGATCCCGTTGAAAAATTGGACGGTTAGGTTCCTTCCAAATGTTCTCGATCAGGAAGTCAGACCACAATGATGAGGGTGGGTTTCTCTCTTTTTTCTTTTGTGTAAACAAAGGATAAGTGAGCCCCACGTGTCATAAACATCTAACTTAACGGAGTCAACTTTTTATGCCATGTCAGCCTTGGCGAGTAAGCCACGACTGTCATAATCCGGGTCAGATTTAATCAAAACGATCATCAATATTTTTTAATACAAAAACCAAATTTTTGGTAGGTATATGAGAAAAAAGATAGTTATATGTGACATTTTTTTTTAAATTATTTGGATTGCTTACCACATGTGTCACGTGGTAGTTATACGTGACTCTAACCCGGTATGTGGTAGTTCTCTGCAATTTACTCACTGGCGCAAGAATCTGCTATATATAGACGTTTCCGTTCCAACGTCCTACAAAATTGCAAATCATCTAGCAGCCCCCCTTCTTGTCAAATTTCTGCCACAACGAAAGGCATGTGTGTATAGCACGCATCTGTCACCTAGTACCACGCGGAACGCACCATGCTAGCGAAGGCTGTTCCTCGCCCCTGCTCCGGCGCTGGCCGCCATGGCGCGCCAGCGGCGAGGCTGCGGTCTGTCGGCGTCGCCGGAGGTCCGAGGAGAGGAGGAGCCGGTGGCAGGCTCGTGGCGGCGGACGCAGGGGAGAGGATGCCGGTGGTGGCTGTGGCTGCCGGGAAGCAGCCCGTCAATGGAGCAGCCATGGCAGGTGACTTAGTAATTGATTGCGAGTCTTCTTCCTTCTCGTTGCAGTTAATACTACCATTTAAACATATTGCCATTTGTTAATACATTTTCTTTTGACAACGCCGGGAGAAATCTTCTAGTATTGTGTTGTATAACCAAAATGTCACCTTTTCTATATAGTGGCTATTGCCTAGGGAAGTATATATGGTTTTGGATAGAAACTAGAAAAACAAGCGGAATTAGAAAAATGATGCGAGCCTTCTTCTTCTGTTCTTCTTCTCATAACATAAAGTAAAAATTAAAAATCATATGAACTAGTTTTTCTAAAGGAGGGTGATGCATGCATCTATTTTTATTAATTATTTATCAAGACCTTACAAAGTAATACATCAATAAGTCTAAATCCACCATCGACAACTGTCGCTACTCCTAGTCAGTTGATGAAGGGTGCAGATTGTCGGGGTTACATACCTAGACATCACATCAAAGCCCAACGTCTAAAGCCGGAGTAGCCAACCAAGCCGAATTGCTGAGTCTGATGACACACCGGTCCGCCACACCCTCAGCGGACACCGCATGCACACACTGCAGAGGCTGTCACCATCGTCTTCCATCGATCCATCTTCAGAGCAGGTACTGATGCATCGACCTTGCCGGGCCTGTAGTTCACGCCACTACGGCGCCAGACAACGCCACCTCTCTACACGCGTCCATCATCACGCAGCCGTCGCTGAGACCCTATAACGGCACGCCGCCGAGACCCTATAACGGCACGCCGCCGAGACTCCACATCGTTGATGGGTCACAGAGAACGCCGCTCCACCGCAGAAGCCATCCATTGGTCCCTCGAGTCTATGCACATCTCCAAAAATG
>NC_041384.1:42169387-42184042 GCF_002162155.2 Triticum dicoccoides | reverse complement strand
ACAAGATAACCGTCGTCATACGAATTGTTAGCATTGAAAAGTTAAAACTTCCAGTACAAGTAACTAAAATCATTTCTATTCCCAAAGTAAAATTATGCCACACATACTTCCGTTATTGTAAAACTAGTGCATGGATCACTGGTGCTGAAATATATTTTTTGAATCAGATTTTTTATTACTTGAATCATAAATGAGTGCTTCCAAATAATTGCTTGGACGTACTAACTGGCGGCGAAGAGATAAACGTGGAAATTCGATGCTTACAACTACTCCTCTGGTTCTTTTTACTCTGCATATAAGATTTACGTCAAAGTTCGTTAAGTTCGACCAAGTTTATATTAAAATATAGCAACATCTAATGACATTTTTCTATATGTTGGTCAAATTTCACAAATTGCATGATGCATCTAATGACATTTTTCTATAATCTTGGTCAAACTTTGTGAAATTTGACCTGCCGACAAAGCTTACATGCAGAGTAAAAAGAAACAGAAGGATTATCATTCAATCCTTTTCTGTTCAGGGAAAAGGAAAATCATTCAATCCATTTTATGAGTCCCTAGCTGACTTTTCAGATATATTTCTCACCATGTGCAACAAATGGTGCATTAACATATTTGTGGATTCCCAATCCTCAAAACCAACCCCACCAACTTGGTCTCTGATTCAATTCATTTTATTATGAGCAACAACCTCCATGTACGGACGAGAACGATTTGGGTGAATATGACAGAATAGCAGCTGAGTTTGGCTTGTCAGTAATCCTCTGTTTGACTATACATAGTGTAACAGTTTCTCGGTGGGGCTTGCAAAAAGGGAGCCAAAAAAGTTAATTTAAAGGACAGGGGTTTATTTGGAATTTTAATGCAGTTCAAAAATGCTGCTCGCTGGTATAAAACTAAGACAAATAACCCCTGTCAATTTTCGAACATGTCTCAAGTTTTTTTAAAACAGCACATGGTGCTGCGAGGAACGGTTGATGCTGACAAAACCATAGTTTGTTGATACTAACATAGAGAACTTCAAGAAGAAAATGGAAAAGTTGATATACTATTAAGACAGCACATGGTTCTGTGTGGACTGGTTGGTGCTGACAAAATCATAGTTTGCTGATACTGTCTGGAACTGGGACCCTCAAATGGGATGCTCACCTCAATGACATGTCCATGCAACCAAACATTTTCAGTTTTATCATGTCTCCTGTTTTACAAGCTTTAGCACTCCTCTTCTCTTTATGGAGTCAATCATAGCAGAGTGTATGGATCAGCACCTTTCTTAGATCTTCAGTTATGAGAAATCACAATCCTGGAACACTATACGACAAATGTGATTATCTTTGGCAGCATTATACAATACATGATTTATCCTTTCAAGACCCTTACCTTACAAGCCTGAAATTACCAGGTATCGACAAGCTTGTGACCTCAACTGTTGGGAAATCGACAAACATTCTTTGGCATGACTGTCCAATAGCTCAGTTTGAGAGGCAGAAACTGCTAAATCAGAAGGGTTGTGTTGTGTGGATAACAGGGTTAAGTGGTTCAGGTATTTACGAGCTGATCAAGCCATCATAGTCATACACTAAACTGTGGAGCCTCTATTATATTTGTAAGATCTCAACATATACTTCAGGGAAAAGCACACTAGCATGCGCGCTAAGTCGCGAGCTGCACTCCAGAGGTCATCTGACCTACATTCTAGACGGTGACAATCTAAGGCATGGGTTAAACCGAGACCTCTGTTTCGAAGCAAAGGACCGTGCTGAAAATATACGCAGAGTAGGTATGTTTTGTCCGTTCAAAGATCCCAGTATTGTGGTCGTTTTTTGCCTTGCAGTTATACCATTTCTAAATGTGTTCATGTCCAACTTTTCAGGAGAAGTAGCAAAGCTGTTTGCAGATGCTGGTCTGATCTGCATTGCTAGCTTGATATCGCCCTACAGAAGTGAACGCAGCGCTTGCCGTAAATTACTGCACAATTCTACATTCATTGAGGTATGTTTTCACACACTGTAGAATTCCTTCGAACCATCTGGTCGATCTTATTATCAAGGTAACCGGCATAGAAAAGTGTATTTTCTGTAGGTGTTTTTGAATGTCCCACTTGAAGTTTGTGAAGCCAGGGATCCAAAAGGCTTGTACAAGCTTGCCCGTGCAGGAAAAATCAAAGGTAAATGAACCAACTGACCACCATCTTTATTATGTTTTAGCAAATCTTACTTTGTAAATCATCCTCAGGGTTTACTGGAATTGATGATCCTTATGAACCACCTTCTGACTGCGAGGTTAGCAAGCGCAAATATTTGAACACCCAAATATTATTAAAAGCAACATAGTTGTATTATTACCAACTGCTCTGTAAGAGGTTCCTAGTTCAATAATGATGGGTGTTCATTTCGCTGAGTGAGCCCTTTAACTGCTCCTTGCAGATAGTGATACAGTGCAAAGCTGGTGACTGCCCCACGCCTAAATCGATGGCTGATCAAGTTGTGTCATATCTCGAAGCAAATGAGTTCTTACAGGATTAGAGACGTATGCTATGGACAAAAAAACATTCTGAAATTGGATCGCCAAGGGATGTGAAATATGAGGTCCTTCCTCTGTCCCATAATATAAGAGTGTTTTTTACACTATTGTAGCGTCAAAAACGTTCTTATATTATGGGACGGAGGAAGTAGTGTTTATGTCTAAAAAGAGTGATAATAGTATGGGAACATATTAACATAAAGATCGAATCTGTACATCACTATAATAAATTGAAATGTTTTGACGCAACAAAAATGACTCGTGTGGCTGTGTGCATTGATCGATGGGACGAGCATGGGTACCCACCTGCATTTTGTACAGTTCTAAACACACACAAGAAAAACTATTTCTTTATTGAAGCCACCCTGAAAATGTACCCAACCTGATTAACACCGTTAGATTGGCCATTAGCAATTTAATATGACTGAGGGCACTCCACCCGCATAGGAATATTCCACCCGTTGTGTCCCACTGATCCCACCAATTGCGCTAATCCCTCCATATCAAAAGTTCCCTAACCCAGCGCCCCATCGGAGGCACGCACGCCGCCCCATTGATTCATCGCTAATCGCTCCTCCGCTCCGCTTGCCCTCCACGCCCACGTAACGCATCCTTTATCGGAGTAATCGGAGGTCGCCGCTCCTCCCTGTTCTGTTCAGGAGCTCGCCGGAAGCACGCCGTTGGTTCTCGAGGTCTTTGAACAGAGGCAAAACAACACGCACCAATGGCCACTGCTCACTAGCATAACCAGCAGCACGTGGGTGCCGCTTCGTAGCCGACGACCAATAGAGGTGAGCCACACGTCCGCCTGATTGCCGGATCTACCTTTCTCGCCGCTCCCTGGGTTGGACGATGACGACGCTATCGGCTTTGCTCGGCGTCGTGTCTCCTCTTGAGGACATCGTTTTGAAGATAGACTCGGTCAGAGGGACTCGGTGCTCGTGTAGGTGGTTGGCGACAGCTTGTCTAGCATCTCCGTGAGAGGAGCAGAGGCACCCTCCACATGCAAGTGCGTCAGGCAAGTTATGTCGGCCAACCTCGCAGGATTGAAGCAGCATATGTTTGCTCTATCGGACATAGCGTTCCTCTTTGATGTCGTTGAGTTTTGCGGATATGCTTGTGGCAGCTTGGATTGATACACCGGTTTTCATGTGCACTTTCGCAGCGACGAAAGCGCTCGAGCGCCCGGCCTGGCGTGTTTTGGGGTGTTGGTCTTTTGATGTGTTGTATGTATTATGGTGCTTTAGGCCTAGTCTTGTTAGGCGCTACTTAGGTTTTCACCCGTTTTCCCTCGATAAACCAAGCAACCCCGTTTCATTTTTTTTAGCACTCGTCTTATACAATGCATTTCTCCTCTGGTGGTGTTATTTGTAATACCTTCTTCTGATCAACGAATTTGGCAGCTCTTCTGCCAACATTCAAAAAAAAAAGAGATTTGGTCTTGACTGCGCCGTTGGGTTTCTCTCTCGATCTCCCGTTCATGTGAATTTTTTTCTATGTTTCCCACTAGGACAATCTGATGTGAGCGAGTTTGTTGCCTGATCCGTGTGTCAAACAAGCATATATACTCGTGTTTCTCTTTGGGATGTGTGTAAACAACACTCTGTACTCTCGACCCCCTCCTGCCTCCATCCCAGGGCGATTGGGAGGGGGGGATCAAATCCTGCCGCCGGCGTTGACCACGATGGCGGCAGCGCCTGGTGCCAGTGGCGCTAGGGCAGGACGATGTGGTGGTAACCCAAGAAGCGACTGGGGCGCCTCGGGTAGGGTGCTTCGCATGACGACCAGGGCGGCTTCCTGGCCATGCAGCGGCTACAGCAGCCCCATGGCTGGCGGGATTCTCCAGTGGGTTCCTTGGCTCTACGATGGGCGGTGGCAATGGCCATGGATCTGGCATCTCGACCAGATCCATTGTCGATCCTTCACGTGGATGGTCAGTGGCACGACGAGGGCTCCGATGAGGGGATGAAGGATCTCCGTGGGAGTACCGACGACGCCATACATCTTCATGGCGAGGCTCCGTGCAGTTCCAGCCAGCCGCGAGATCGGGACGACACGGCTTCCATGATCGGGACAGAGACGTGCAGGATGGTGTTGTTGTCTGACGCCGTAGTAGCTCCAGGGTTGTGGTTGATGTGGAAGGCGTTGGACGTGAAAAGAGGGCATCTGTATGTGAGAAGAGGGATTGACTAGGGGAAAAATTAGATGGAGCTTGAAGGGACCGGTATAAACCTTGGCCGTCTGTGTGGTGCCAACGTGATGCTGTGCTGCCGTGCTGCTTTGGTGCTCTGGTCGATGGGCATAGGCGTTGGCATCGGATCGGCCTGAGCGGGATGGGGACACGCGGATCTGATCAAGCTGCGGCTGCCTTACAGGAGATGATTGTGCGCGCTCACGCGTTGGCTGCCTCGCGTGCAAGGCATTTGCTCGTCAGATTTGATCCATCCAATCCAGCCCTTGTTCAGATCTAGATGGCATGTTGGCGGTGATCTAGACTCGGTCGGCCGGGTGGTGGTGCGTATAGACTGTTGCAGCGTCCTCCTGCGGCTCCATGACAGCTGTGGTCACTAAAAGATCTCCGTGAGGATTTATCTCTTCAGATCCGGTGGTTGACTCCAGTGATGAGATGCAAACTATGGGTAAAGACTTGACGTAGAGGAATGACTGTTCAGCGGCGGTGATCGCACATCGCATGTAGCTGCTGGGATAGCGGAAAGTGGTGGTGACAACACATGAAAGACTTCGATGGTGGTGCTATGTGCACCGGTCTTGAGCTCCGTGGCGAAAGCCTAGGTATGACCTATGTTGGTTCCTGGCAATGGCGATGTTTTTTATGTCGTTACCTTGTTAAAGGCATTGCTCGGACATACTCAGGCTATTTCTTCAGGGTGAAAACCTTGATTCTGCCTTCATGGTTGGATCCGGCGACGTCAGCGCTTAAGCTCACCTTCCTGAAGGCGTTGTTGTTGAAGAGTCTCGTCGTCCGTGTGATGTCATAAGATGGTTGGTGCGGATATGGTTATTGCTATAGTTTGCCGACTGTGGATCTGATCGCTTTGGGCCTTTTTTTTCTTTTTTTACTTCGCCTATGCATAGTTTTGGTCTTATACAACTTTGTTATTGCCGGCGTGTTTGTGTGTGTTGGTGTTGGCTGTATGCATTCTAACTATGCAGAGGCCGGATGTGTGCTCATAGTGTTTGTATTCTCTTGATGCTCCATTTTAAGCCAATAAAATTCATCCTTTATCGAAAAAATAAGGAGGTAATAGCATCCTAGATACCCTAACTTGCATAGAATGTGACGATTTAGTCCTAAACTTGTAAATCTTGACTCCACCATATTCCAACTTGCACCTCATGTGATGATTTAGTCCCAGGCCAGAACTCGACAATTGGCAATTAGGTGGCTGGACCGGTCAGCGCACACACTTTTGCACAAAACCCCTGCCATTTCCTTTAATCAACCCGCACTCACCTCCACCTGAATTTGCGGTGGCATTGATCAATCAAAACGGTCTTTGCCGTGGTGGGCGGAGCAAATCATTCTTGCATGCATGCGTGCATGCACGCATGCACGCATGCCTCGATCGATCGTGGTCGTTGAGTGGAGTTGTACGAGAGAGTACGCTGTTTCGGAATTCTCGGATGATTGATGAGTGGATTCAAAGCTGGAATCATATTACCATTTCTTTCGATAGAAAAAACAGAAACAGAAAGGAAGCCATGCACAATGCACATTGCACGGGCCTGCGTATTGGTGAGTGGTGACCAGTACAGTACCGCTGTCCGTTGACCACTGACGGCTCGAGTGCCCGCGCCAACACAAGCTAGCTAGCTAGCTATAGCTGGAGTACTCCGGTATGATGACCGCGTAATTTCGATCGCCGATGAAATGCACGTACGTGCACGCCATGCATTGATGCTGAGTCTGGGAAGAAGACTCGAGCTAGATCTCGAGCGTACGCAACCAACTTCCGTGTAAACAACTTCATTACCGAATCGTTCGATCAAAAAATTACTCCCTCCGTTTTTATTAGCTCCACGTATTAGCTTTGATTGAAGTCAAACTTTATCAAATTTGACCAAGTTGAAAGTAACATATTTATGTGATGTGAAAATATATCTAATGATTAATCCAATGATATTTTTTTAGGTTCAATGATATATATATTTGAAGGTATATATGTTAATATATTTTTCCACAAACTTGTTGAAAGTCTATAAAGTATGAATTTAGACAAACCTAATATGCAGAGTAAATAAAAATGACGGGCGTAGGAAGAAAACACGGGAATATGATGCATGTCACGCAGCGTAATTTTCCTATTGCATCTTTAAAAATAAGTTGGAGTTAATAGAGAAAAAATATACTCCCCTAAAAACTTTTATAAGACATCTTAAGTCACTATTTGAAGCATATTTTATTGCCAGGTGTAGATCATATTTTATTAGATAAATTTATGATTATTATTTTGACTCAAACGCGATGGTGGTGGTGGTGGTGCGTGTGTGTGGGGGGGTGGGGGGGGGGGGCTCTAAACCAGAAGAGAAGAAGTAATAAACAAAACCAAGATTTTGGACCGTCATAAGTTCACTTAGGCTAGACTAGTATTTTCTATAACTACTAATCGTGTACGTGCGTGAACTGAGCCTATATCAGATGGTTAGGTTCTTTGTAATGGAACTGATACATCAGTGTTCAAGTCCTAGACTTGGCACCGATAGCCGCATTTTACTGGATTTATTTCAGGCCTTTCGGCAATGTGCGTTCAGTGGGAAGCGATGTTCCCGTCGACTACGAGAACGTCGGTGACGACTTCAACAATCTCTATATATTGTATTGGCTCAGTATCTCGGAGGTACCCATGGTACCAGGGTATGTGCAGTGGCGAATCTAGAAGAAAGTAGAGGATGGACTTAAAGTTTACGCAAGCATATGTCGTTCGAACATGTGTTGGGTTGGCCGGCAAGTGGTTGGGCTGGTCATAGACTAGTAGTAAAACAAAATTTGAGTGTTTGTGAATATCTGCATTTGTACGGTGTTAAAAAACTAGGCCCGTACAACGTACGTCATTATTAGACAATATATTAAGTGTATTGTACATTACAAGATATAAATTGCATGTAATATTGGATAGGATATAATTACTTGGTTAAATTGATGTTGATATTAGACATGATATTAATTAGTAGAGGGTGGTAAACATGTTTATAATGCTAAATGTATGTTTAATGCTAAAACCGAAGCATTGTACACGTTGGATAGATGCAGTTGAATGGGTGAAATTTGTTGAATTTCTATGACTTGTTCTTTTTATATTGACATGGATATAGAAGTACCGTCCCAAGGCAGATGACGTTTTTTTGTTGTTGCTACAATCAAAATATTTGGGTGTTGGTCGGAGCTATATTTTAGCTTTTTTTAGCACCTTTGTTGCTCATGTCATTAACAAGATAAGCATCTATCCTGGTTGAGTTATGCGGTCGGCACTGTCCATTGCAGTGGTACGTGGCTCTGGCTATGTGTGCACACCCAAATCCTCACCGGCAACGTGCGTGACAAGCCTGCATCTTTCGGGCCTTTTCGCCAGATCCAAAGGAACAAGAGTCGATCATCGGAGCAGATTTTGGATGTACGTACGCCGATGCAGATTTGTCCGCTAAACATCCCGGCTAGCTTACTTGCACCACGCCACTCTACTACGTGAACATGTACAATCGGAGTGAGAGTGGACCACAGCTGTGTGCTCATACATGCAAATTAACAACTCACCGTATGGCGAATCAACCTATGGTTAAGTTGGTTAGGTGAACAGTGGTATTCTCAACCCATCAGGGTTCAAATCCTGGTGCTCGCATTATTCCTGAATTTATTTCAGAATTTTCGGCGATGCGCTTTCAGTGGGAGGAGACGTTCCCATCGACGACGAGGTGCCTACGGTGACTTCGTAAATCTCAAGATGATATACCGGCTCAGTCTCTTGGAGGTGCTCATAGGGGTAGGGTGTGTATATGAGCGCTTGTGTATGTACTGATGCTAAAAAACAACTCACCGTATGGTTATAGCTTAATTTCGATGCACCATGACCAGGCGGCTCCTTCCTACGTGGCGTGCATGGGGCCAACGCAGGACATCTGCGTGAGTGACTACACACACGAGAACTAGGCTGTAGCCTAGTGGCAAGAGAGCGCAGTGGCGTCTCCAGCAACCAGGGTTCGAGCCACGTCGGGGACGAATTTTTGGTTTCTCACAAGGGATGCTTCTCCTATATCAATAAACCATGGGTGCTATTGCCCATGAGTTTCATCTTTTTTTTTGTATAGTACACACACTCACTCTTCGAAAAAATGTGTGACGTTATTTTGCTTACGTGGACGACAGCAAACTACCCCCCGGCCTCTTCTAGAATGCTCTCACTCACTGAAAGCACCTTGGGCTTTGGCTAGCACGAAGCGAGAGGAGCAGTGAAGCGCCAACAACCACCTTCCGGTCGCCGCCATTTCTTCTACTGCAGTTTCTCGTCGCGTCGCGCCGGGTGTTTGGTGGTGGATTGTTTTCTGCAAAAGTGCGTGTTGATTAAAGGAAACGGCAGGGGTTTTGTGCAAAAGTGCGTGCGCTGACCTCTCCAGCCACCTGGCTGCCAATTGTCGAGTTTTCATTGGTCTGGGACTAAATCATCACATGAGATGCAAGTTGGGGTATGATGAAGTCAAATTTTACAAGTTTAAGACTAAATCGTCATATTCTGTGCAAGTTAGGGTACCTCGGGTGCTATTACCATTGGCATGGGCAGTCCGGGCTCACAACGTGAGCCTGAAAGGCTAATTGTTGGGCCCCTAACCATGGGTCCCCTGTCGTCTATCTCATTGACCGGATTTGAAAGGGGCTAGACCATGTGAGTTTTCTTTTTGTTTGCTTAGGGAATTTAAAAACAAAATTGAGCCAAACTTTTCAAAAGATTCCCCTCCAGTTGCTTCGAAGTGGGGTTTTTGAATAGACGAGAAAGAGTGAGGGATACAGGCAAGAAAAATTGAGATGGAAAAGCACACAAAAAATATTCTTATTTAAAGGCATATGAAAATAAGAAAAATGTCTATCTCCCCGAGTGTCACGGTCGGCAAACATACAGCCCTGGAGCTTTGGCCCGATGTTATGCCAAGCACCGTCTGTTTAACGAGCCGAGCGTCCCCATAATTTGCCTCGGCGTACAGAAAACGCTCCGCAGTCCGACAGCTAGCGAACACAACTAAAGCTCATGAATTGACTAGTCCGCGGTGTCTATATAACAGAATAATTTATGGTTGAGATGCACACTAGTACTACTGTAGTAGGGAAGATGCCCCGGCCAGGTCATCGCCCGTTTTATGTGGCAACGTTTGCAGGCAAATCGCAAGTTTCATTAATGCATACAGGACGAAAGACCATACGTACTTCCAGAGCTACGGACGAGACCATACGTATAGCTTTCTGGCCATCCTAGAAGAGGACGAACGGTACACCCTAGCTGCACTGTATTTCTTGTTAGTACTGCTGTCCTCTTGCGTTTGTCAGCACTTCAATAACAACGTGGGCTACGGGGAGCTGGTTTCCTCAGCTCGGTTTTAGCTTTGGCGCTCTTGTGCGTGCTCTTTGTCTCTTGTTCCGGCGTCCTCATGTGGATGCTGTTGTTTCCCATGGCGTGGTTTGCTAACTCTTTGTCTCTTTTGGTTGCATTGGCTAGAGCATGCACTTCTACATGGTATCGGAGCCAAGAGGTCTTGAGTTCAAGACCCGGCTGGCGCAATTAAATTGCAGCCAACTTTCGGTCCACGTTTAGGCCTGAGGAAGCCACACGTGAGGGGGAGTGTTGACGTATAATGTGCTGCATAGTCTCTTTCATCAGATCGGTCTTCTGGTTGCATTGGCTAGAGCATGCACTTCTACACTAACTCTGACGCTCTCGCAGACTCGCATATGCGCTACCATCATCCTTTCACCTCAAGGAGAGAGAGATCTAAGTACTACTCCACTGTATATAAGAGCTAGCCTACGGCGTACCAACTACCAACCAACCTACTGCTACTATAGATCAGAAGGACGAGCATAGCTAGCTACCTAGCTTAGCTTTGGGAGCCAATTACCGATCGAATGCAAATGTCTGAAGGTAAGCAGTAAATAAAAGATCTATGTTTTTCTTCAATGGAGATAGTGCATTTCGATTATTATTACATAGAGAAATGTGTAATTTATATTTGAGCACCGATAGTTTTATGATTCTATTTTTCTTAGATTTAAACACCGACATTTTTTCCAAAAAAATATATATTTTTAGAATTGAACACTCTATTTCCGTCTGAGGGGAAGTGACTTCTGTCCAAGTGTAGCATCATGTTGATGGACCTTACTATCTTTCTTTTCTCTTTGGTTTCCGTGAAAAAAATCCAATCGGGAAGGGGCAGATGGCTTTTGAAAGGACCAGGCAATCTTTGCTTCAGTAGACCTTTAGTCTAAGATAAGTCTACAGTACCTTCATCAACTCAATCCGATGGATGATGAATGTTATCCCTCGAGTCGACAAATAAACTTTGTTTATATGCTTTAATTGAAAAATAGAAACTTTTTATGATATATGATCTGGAATTACATGCCTCGTTTAACCTAGTGAAACTGCAAGTAAAACACTACCATGCATGAATAATATTTGCAATCGAAGTCAAACTCTCTTCTGGTTGTTCTTTTTTGCCATAAGACGTATGTATGAGTTGGGTATATGATATACACTTTCTAATTCTGTCATGTGCACCATGCATTAGCCTCACACGAAGACTAGAATAGTAGAATGCCTAATCTTTTACGTGCTCGTAAACTTGGATGAGACTAATTCTTGAAGCTTTTAAAGTTCAGACCTTTGCGCTCCCCGCGGAACTCACAAAAAAAAATTAGAACATTTTTTTTCATACCTGCAACTGCAAGAGATTATATTAGGTCAAATGGGATTCTACACCCTGTAGTTTCTTGGTTCAGTGCCAGTGACTTAATATCTAGAATATTTCCTGACTGAGAAATTGATCCATATTATATTTTGTACCATACGAGCTAGTTAGTATGTCCTACTTTTGAACGATCTTGTTGGCAAGATTAAACTCTAGTTCCTCTTTCGAACTAATGCTCTGATCCCTGAGCATGCGTATACTTTCCCTTTTTACCAGGCTGCTGTCAAACATATAACACTTCGAATACCATTTTTTCAAATAGTATTGCAAGATTTGGCCACTCTACAGAACAAGCAATCTATGTTTCAGTATACCCATATTGTAAAATAAGAGTACAACACCTTCATACAATATGTCCAATAAATGATGAACATTATTCCTCGAGTAGACCAATGAACGTTATTTATAAATACAAAATAAAAACTAGAAATTTTGTATAATACATGATCATGTTAAGCTTGTGCCTCCTATCATGTAGCGAAACTGTAAGTACTAGACTAGCGTATCAAATCTACAATAGAACTCTCTTCAACTAGTTCTGACCTTTAGAATTCTGTGTGAGCCTACGCTATGCAATGCACAGTTCTTTTATGTGAATTAGACTCATCTAATGACTAACACTTATTTTTTTTGCATCCTAGTCAACTTGGTTGAGATTAATTCTTGAGGCCTCAAAGGTTCAAATGTTTGCATTCCCCATTAGACACACTAATTAAAAGAAAAAAAAGAGAACTTTCTAATTTTCATTCCCTCAAGAGATTTGGTCAAATGTTATACAATGCTCTGTTCTTTTATGTGGATTATCCTGCCTTGATGACTAACACATTTATTTTTGCGTCCTAGTCAACTTGTTGAGATTAATTCCTGAGGATTAAAAAGTTCAGACGTTTGCATTCCCCATCGAACTCAGTTTTTTTCTTTCTATTTCTAGCTTCCTTGAGAAATTTGGCAAATGTACTTCTTCAACCCGTGGTATCTTCGTTCAGTGCCAACGATTTATTATCTTGAATATTCCTGTTTGTCAGAAGTTTATCCATACCATATGTGGTATCATAGATAGTGGCATTGACATAGAACTGATGATGAATCTTTATGTTGTAACTATACTTTTTTAATTATTATTTGTCATGAGGTAAGACCTGCAACACAAATAAAATATATTAAGTAAGGCATTAGCATGGTACTGATAATATCCCAAGCCAACATTCAATATGTTGCAATGTATTAGTTCTAGGAAGAAAAGTATCACACAAAATTAAGAACATAGTATTTCCAAGATTTAAATGGCACACAGTTCTATTTTTTGTCGCATATTTCATCAAGAAATGTTCTTTTGATTTTTCACAGATTTCATACCCCTCACCTATTGAACAATTTAATTTAATCACAAAAATATTCACATGCATATAAGTTAAAATCGTTACATGTAATACTAATCCTCAATCTGTGCACTTGAACGGGCTAGTTAAGTCTCATAATTTCTAATAAGTTATTTTGTAAATGCATATTGGAACTTCATTTGATACCAGTAAAGTAGATACTATATTAACTTATTACCATATGTTTAAGAAAATGCAACCAAAAATTGCATTTGGAATAATTATGATGTGAAAATGGAGAAGACAAACTTATTTTACAACATGTCTACACTCCTGATTTGCTCAAAAACAATGCAACAAGTAATGGAGCATGAAACGCGGAAAATTTGTAAATTGCAATAGGTAGATATCTTTATTTGACAAACAAATATATAGATGTTATCATGTATTTATAAAAAAAGGTAACACTGGTTGGACCAATATACTTAGATCACATTATGTGTCATGTTACTTCTTATTATTGAAACTATAAATGGATTAACATCCTTATGATAAAGGCATGTTGCAATGCGAATCAAGAATATTAAGTATTAATTTACCAAAATAGTACAGTAAGGAATTAACCTTGTATTGATGTGTGTTCAAACCAAGGTTCAATTAGGTGGAACATTCTAATTCTACGGAGAAACGAATCATATAAAATTTGGAACCATGGTGCTTCCATGATTTAATTCACACCCTCCAATTTTTCTCTTGACATGTTCATCAAGAAAAGTTCTTTCGATGTTACAGAAGATTTTTTTAAGTAGTTATAATACGACTTGTTGCTATATTTTTCCTATCGTTACATGTTGAAACAATATTTAAATGTATGGTGTATTTCAACACAGTAGAGAATTAGTATGTAACTTTATACCAGATACAAGAGCTACATACACCCTCTTGTTATGTTTATGTTGTATATTTTGATGAGTCACAAGTTTTCAGAGATTCATTGAACATAGATAATATCAATGGAAAAAATGACATCATCTTGGTGTTATGTCTTGGAAATTATAGAGATAATAGGAATTCATTTTGGCCCTAGATTCGGTATAAATAAAGAAGTCAATGGAATGCAACGCATAGACGATTATGGGTAAATTTGAAAAGGATAACTCAGGCAGAAATTTATTATGTTACAAATTCTAATTTATAGAAACATAACAAACACATAGTTTTCCAACAAAAGCAGTTTCAACTTCTGGTTTTTATCTAATGTTCTGCCTACTTCAATATTCTTGAATACACATGTTACAATTGGATAGAAGCACCTTTTGTTTCCCCGCAAAAAAAGAAGCACATTTTGTTCTTATGCTGTTAACAAATTAAGTGTGGCATCTTCCAACAGAAATTTCTTCTGCTGCCAATCCCGGCGAACAAAACGGAAATGGCAACATACGAGAGTCCTCACAATCGAGGCGCTTTCACTCCTCTTGTCGCACCACCCGTCGTGTGGGAACAGGGCCCAGGATCGACCAGACATGTCCTGGTAAATGTTTGTAGAATCTACCCTTTTGTTGCAATGAATTGATAATATAGTTACAAATTATATCTAGTACTCAACAATTACAATTTAAATTTTAGCATCTTTTCTCCTTAAAAATGGAGTTTTCATATTATTCGTTCTGTATAAAATGTAATGATGTCGTAATAATAATAACATAGATGCTGGTAAATTTATAGTATATCTAAATATATTTGGAACTACGCATATTGCTCGAATGCGAGGAGAACAAAGAAAGTGTTACATAAATCCGATGCACAGATAATATTCCGGGTGCATAGATTTTTTTTGA
>NC_041384.1:42154987-42169114 GCF_002162155.2 Triticum dicoccoides | reverse complement strand
ACATGTTCTACTAATTGTTTAATTGACCTACCTATACTGGAATGGGTTTTATGAGTTCTTTGAGTATGTTTAGTACATCCTCACAATAAATTATAAAAAGGAGAGCAACCAAGAGAGAATAAATTTCGTGTAAACAAGATATGGTCTATAACTTTTATCTACTCACTTTTTTTGAATTATGATAGTTTTTAGTTTTATCCCGTGTCAAACTTTTTAAAGCTTGATTAAGTGCATAGAAAAATATACCAATGTTTACACTATCAAATACGGTATACTCTAAAGATATACATTATGGCCGACTTAATAACACTAGTTTGGCGCTAAGATTTTTAATACATATTTCCATAAATTTTGTCAAACTATTATAAATTTGAAACAAAGGAGGTAGTAACCTTTCCCATTTGTTGTAATGACTATATGACCCATTACGTCAATTGGGAAAATAGGGAGTTATGCCAGTATTTATTTCCACAATAGAATGTGATCTAATCCTAAGATCACTACCTAAATGTGAAAAATAGGGCAAGCTAATCTGTTTGGACCTCTAAGTGCAGAACCTTCGTGTGGGGTACTATGGTTTGTGAACGAGATCACACTTGGGAGTTGTGTCTTGGCTATTTCCGCCTTCCACCACCCTTATATACATATTAGTACGCCTCGCAAGATTAAGAGGGTTTAAAACGTGGTCACACTTGGGAATTTGTCTACCCATCAGTAGGAGAAAGCCTGTCGGCAGGGGTGTGAAATTGGCCCTTAGTGGCGTTTATTGGACACGCCACTGTTTATGAGCCACTCATAATTGTTTGTGGTGTCATGCAACACTGCACGCCACTGGTAAGAAGTAGCTAGTGGAGTGCACCACCGCACGCCACCGTAGCAAAAGGATGGCGTGTCAAAGTGCATGCCACCCGTAACTTCGTCGCCCGCGAAACACAAATCCGTCATCGGGGATCACCGCCAGTACGGGTAGCTTCAATAATACATCCATCTGAAATGTGTTTAAATAGCGGCAGGATTATGAATTTAACTAAGATACCAATTTTTTCGTTCATTTTAGATATCATTTACAAAGTAACCAAAATTAAACCCTAACCTAAACCCTAGTCTTAACATAATCTAAGTGGTGCATTTGCCTCCGGCCGAGAGGAACTTGGTTGCTGCTTGGTAGTGGCTGAGATGGAGGTTGCGGCGCAGCGACTACCAAAGCTGCACCAACGACGCCTCGGCGGCCAGCTGCATGCCACGTCCAGCGCTCTTGTCCCACCTGCTTCCTCCTCTTCTACCTAGCTAGGCGACAAGCGGAGACCGAGGTGGTCAGTGGAGCGATCACGGTGTCGGTGCTAAATCCAACATATCTCGAGGTAGGAGTCCTAAGGTAAGCGTCTTGAAGCGATGGTAATATGGACACATGATTCACTCAGATTTGGGCTCTCTCGAGGAGATAATACCCTACGTCCTGCTTTTGATTATATTGATATGGGCATCGTACAAAGTACATGTACCTACCACGAGATTGTTCTAATGAATATGAGATTTGATGATCTATCAACTAACCTAGCCTCGGCTTATATAATATACCGGAGACCTTGGATAACAGGAGTCCTAGCCGGCTACGCCGGTGGAGAGGAGTCCTTGTCTTGAGCAGCAAGTCTTGTGGGATTTTCCTCAGATATGTCATGGGCTATCCGAAGTGGCACATTGATGAACCATCATGGGGGTCCTCGGCCCGACCCACCTGGCCGGGAAACGAAGTGATGAGTACACCCTAGTCCAAGACTCCACCAGTAGCCCCTTGAACCGGTCTTCAAGTTGGGGACGCTCCTCAGTTCTTCTGAACTGTCCTTCGTCTTCAGTCATCAGTCTTGAAAGCTGGTTCGACAAATCTTTCCATCTCCAATCTCGAGGATCGCCGAGGTGTATCCAAAGAGTTCACACGTCGGGTATCCGAGGAGTTCACAAGTCGGGCATCCAAGGAGCCCCTTTTAGTTCATGGCTTTTATCAATGCCTTGTTATTTTTTACTCCACACCTCGGGTTCAAAGTGTTTCCCGAGCGGCGGTGTCTTCTTGCATCTGAGCTCCAACACCAGACCGCATCCGAGGTGTCCTTTTGCAGCCGATCTCCAACGCTGGTCGGCATCCGAGCTGTCATAGATTACCTCGGTCCTGAAAAGGTTGAAGAAGTTTAGCCGAGCTTAATACCGAAATTTTCCTCTAGGGAGCCATCCACTCGCATCCGAAATTTATGCCGTACTACTTCCAAGGTGGTGCACCACCTCGGCCTTTTTGTGGTTTTTTTATCGGTGTGATTTATTCTCTACCGAGATGTATAACTAGTAGCCCTCAAGGTGTGTGCCGGCCTAAAATGCGAGATGCACCTGAAGGATACGATAAAAACTTTTGATCCCAGTATCCTCTAAGACTCAGGCCGATTTCACGAAATCTGCCTAAGGAACAAGTCTTTACTCGACATCATACTTAGATACTTAGGAAAGGAAACACAGTGCGCAATAGCTCCTAAGACCCAGGTTGGATGCGGTCGACTGAACTGAGGATCTTAATCTCCTTGGAAACTCTATTGCACTTTAAATTTCTGTATGAATACACAATGCATTAGCCCCCGAGACTTGGGTTGGGCCACATGGCAGACCGTGCGGGATGGAAAAGATTTCCCAAGATGAACCATCACGCGGGACACCTCTTTCAACAGGATGTTCTGCCATATGAAAGAAAATCATAAAATAGGTTAACGGTGCCAAAAGCTCGGAAAACCAAAAAACTCATGTAAACACTTTACGTCTGAATTGAATCAAGTTTTTTGGTGCCAACCAAAATAGGGCTTAAAATTAATTTGTGCTTTCATCATGCTTTAACATGACACATCCGATCTCTAGAGTTCAAGTGGGTCAGCCCTTGGCTTCAACCTCCCTTCCCGAAGGTGGACTGCTTCCATGCCAGTTTAGCGAAGTAGACTCGAGCAGCTTTAGAGTGAAACCAGGCCATTTGTCTATTGACCATATACACGGGGCGAAAAAAGAGTGTTAGAAAAAGATTTTGCAATGACTAAGAAGAAAACAATTATTATAAAACGGCTCATATAAATTTAAGAGCCACCAGTTAATATGGGAAAAAAAGAGTTTTTCACAAACTACATTTTTAAGAAACAAAGTTTTAACAAACAATTTTTTGTTTACCAAAAATATAACACAGAGTCAAATCGAACAAAAATTAAAAATTGAAAAAAGTTGATCATGAAAGCGACTTAGTTGGTGAATATGCCCGGTGTTGATGACGTGGTCCGAGTTTGCGATGGGGCGAGGTCACAACCCCAAGGCGGTCCTGAGGTGCCCGAGCCAAGAGGTCGACTTGATGATGTGACAGCACAACACTACCGATATGTCGAGCCGAAGCCCCAGTCCAGCCAAGGTGATGAAGCAAGTCGACAGGGTGACGCCGGAGTTCCCTAAATAGGTCGATGAAGCGATGGCGAAGCCCTCGGTCCCTCCCAGGTGACGAAGCGGGTCGGTGTGGTGATGTCGGAGCCCCCATGCAAGTCGGTGTGTCGAAGCAGGTCGGCGAGGTGGACATCGGCTCGATGAGGCGATGCCGAAGCATGCCGAAATTTGTGACGTGGTTGATGCCAGCTTGAAGAATTAACAGTGCAGCGATGACGACGCGACCGACCTATGCACTCCTCAGGGCAATGATGTTGTCTTGGTGATGATTTAGGTTTTGCAATGCCAACCTCTATGTTTCGCTCTCCGAGGTGGTGATCGTCAGCTCGATGAAGCGCCAACGCAGTTGATGCTCGTGCTAGTCGGCATCCGTGGAGCAATGTGGTTGGACTGGTTTGACACCGACATGACAGTGAAGATAAATCGTATACCAGCGACATGACCCCATGTGCCCAAACACGCCACTATATATTCGTTGGTGAGGGGCACATGGGACACGTCACTGGTATACAATTAGCAGCGGCACGCTGTTGGTATTACCAGTGGCGCGTTTTATGTCAAACCCCACGGATGCTTGGTCTCCTATAAGGGTATTTTCTACTAGTGACCCCTTTGACTGGGGTTGAAAGGGGGTTGACCAGTGGATTTTCTTATTCTTTGTTTATGTTGGGGTAGGTCATAGGAACATGAAAAATCAAATTTGAGAGCAAGTTCTCACAAGATTCCCTCTAGTGGCCTCGAGGTGGGGGTTTCACCATCTATCCGCTACACATTTCTGCGGGATAGTGCGGTTTGTGAATGAGCTCACAATGTGAGTTGTGCATTAGCTTTTTCCACCTTCCACCACACCCTTACATACACAAGTTAGGACCCAACACACGACTCTGAGGGGCTCCAACACCTCTTCATCCCGACAACAGCCATACCAAGCCCTGACCCATGGGCCCCATGCCGTCAACCCTTTTGACCGGCGTCAAAAAAGGGATTGAGCAATGGACTTTTCTACTTTCCGTGTTGAAACATGGAACCAAATTTGAGTCCAAGTTCTCACAAGATTCCATACGGTGGCCTTGTGGTGAGGGTTTCTCCCTTAAGTGGAGAATCTTTTGTGGTGTGGTGTGGTTAGTGAACGAGGTCACACTTGGGGGTTGTGTATTTGCTATTTAGACTTTCCACCACCCTTACATACATATGTTAGGACCCCACGTAATATTCGATGTGTTTCCGACACCTCCTCGCCCCGACAATGGACAAACACTAACCCGGGGCCAATAAGATTCCCTTCCGGTGTCGTTGAAGTGTGAGTTTAGCCCTATAAGTGATTTCATGCACAAATTTCCCATTTTATTTATTTATTTATTTGCCTTTGGTTGAATTCAACATTCGGTCAAAACTTTGAGGAGTGTGCTGAGCGAAACACACTCGGCAAAGCTTCTGATTCCGCCGTATTTTATGTGTGTTGAGTGTAACACTCAGCAAAGTTTCTGATTTGCTGAGCACTATTTGTTTGCTGACTCTTATAATCAACAAAGGGAAGTAGCCTTTGTTGTTTGCTGAGTTACGAAGATAATATAGTCGGCAAAGCGTTGGATACACAACGATGTTGAGTTTTCCCGTAGTGATTCCTCAGAGAAGAACACGGGAATAAAAAAACATGGATCTGGTCGACAAGATTTTAGGCTAAATGAATGTAATATTGAGTCGAAGTAGTGCTTAAATAAATTATTTCTTCTTAAAAAGTCCACACTGCACTTGTAAATCAGGGGTTAGATTTTAATTTGTACTAGTCACCTCCAGTTGGTAGTAAAAGTACGATCAAAAGAGCCTTATTTTCATAGGATAGGAGTAATATATGTATGATAGACATAGTCGGGTCCTATAAAAACGTACTCCCTCCGTTTCTAAAGATAAGTCTTTTTAGAGATTTCAATATGGACTACATACGGATGTATATATACATATTTTGGAGTGTAGTTTCATTCATTTTGCTTCGTATGAACTCCATATTGAAATCTATAAAATGATTTATATTTAGGAAAGGAGGGAGAGTATTTGCCTTGTTTGTTGTACATAGCTTAACGGTGGTGAGTAGATTTATCATCCGGAACTACGTGTAGGGATGCTTTGGAGTAATTAACTCTGGCTTGTAGTAAGATAGCGTTGGGCTGTTTGTGTTTTGTAATTCAAAGGCGTCAGCAGGAGGAATTCAGTGTTGCATGTTAATTCACACACCGCTCTAATGCATGGTGCTGACAGGACCACACGATCTTGGAGTAATTAACTGTGCTGTTGCATTGCATATGTTGGTGCAGCTGGAAGTACTACTATCCATATTGCGAAGATTCGAAGAGCACTCCGCATGGTCGAAGAAGAACGATTCACACCATTCAGCGTGCGGATCGGCCCTTACCATGAAGCGTCAATGGTGCAACCCTCGGAAAACAATCCCCATGATAAAAAGGGGAAAGAAGTCATGGAAAACGAGCAGAATAAGAGCGTCTTGGTCGACAGGTTAGTGAGTGTGCTTCTTGAGCAACCTGGAGAGCTGGAGAATCTGATGGCAAGGGCGATGGAATGCTACGCAGAAAAAAAGGGGAAACAACCATGTGATAACGAACTACGTATCACAGAGCAGGAGAAGAGCGTCTTCGTCGACAGTGTTTTGAGTTTGACTTTCGAGGATAGGAAGGAGGAAGCCCCGCAATTGACTCTCCAAGAGCACAAGGCTCAGGTAATCGAAGATCTGAAGAACCTGAAGACGATGAAATGCTACGCTGGTAATCCGAGAGCTGAAGAAACTGAAGAAGCCTTCGCGGATATGATGATGCGCGACGGGATATATGTTCTCTGTTTACTTGTGGACATGGTAGAAACATCCCCTGGAGAAGGAGACGTTCGCCCGGACGAGATTGATTTGTTACGGGACGTGGTGTTCCTCCTTGAGAATCAGATACCTTGGATCGTCCTCAAGGAGTTGCAAAGGCTAGCTGGCTACAGCAACGAGCCAGGCCTCCTCTGCACACGTGTCCGGGATCTGCTGGCCGAAGGGCGCTACATCACAAAGGCAACGCCGGAGTCGCCAGCAAAAGAACCTGCTCACCTGCTGCACCTGGTGCACACCTACTTCGCCCCACCCAAATCTGGTGTAGCAGCAATTGACATCGTCAAGAACAAGGGAACAGGTGGAATTTTGCATTAGCATATATAGTATATAATTAAATTAGGATGCATTTTTCAACATAATTTTTCTTGTTTTAACAACAGCTACGCGGTGGCACAGGTCCATGGAAACGAGCGACGCTGTACCGCAAGTGCGCCTACGTGGAGTTCAAGCGTCGGGAGTTCGAGGCCGGGGTGGAATCCATCCTTGACGTGAGCCTTCAGGGAGGCACTCTCCTCATCCCTTGCTTGCAGATCGACGGCAACACGTGGACCATCCTACGCAACCTGATGGCGCTGGAGGAGCAGATGTCGGAGAGGCCGGTGACGACATACTGCGTTTTCATGTCGCAGTTGGCACGCCAGGCTGAGGACGTCGAGTTCCTCGAGCATGAAGGTATCATCATTAATTTCCTGGGCAGCAACGAGGTGGTCGTAAAAGGCTTCTCCAACCTCTGTGAGGGAGTGATCACCGACAAGCCAAGCTACCTCTACGACATTTGGCACACGCTGGACAAGCGCTCCAAGAGTCCATGGAACAAATTCATGGGATCATTCATGGAGAGGAACATGCTCGACAATGTGCAGTTCGTGGCATTCATTGGCGCCATCATTCTGCTTATTCTTCAAATAGCTCAAGTAATTATTGGGTCCCTCTCCTTAATTAATAAGCAGAAATAGTCGCACAAATTTAGTTCCACGTGTCTGCCCCAGCAGTTTCGGTGGCACGATATGTCGGTCAGTTTGGTGTCAAGTTTCAGTTATCTGAATATAAGCCATGTAGCGTGAGTCAAGTTCACGTTTTTTATTTTTATCAGTTTTGTTAGAACTCATCTAGATGAGATATAATTTGGTCTCATTCATCTTTTATAGCCATTGGATGTGATGCTATAAGATGCTATAAGATGCGTGTGTGCTGACGTGGATGTTATATGTTCTTGTTTTCCAAGTGAATGAGACCAAATTATATCTCATCTAAATGAGTTCTAGGTACTCCCTATTTTTATTTTGCGACTTAGTCTTGTTGAGCTAGCCTCTGTAACCGAGTAAAAATAAAATGAGCGAAAGGTGAAAACCTGTACGTTTAACACAGCGCCAAACAGTGTCAATTCCTGTCTTGACTCTTGAGTGATTTTGCAGAGCAACTGGTTGATCGGGTCGAGCTTATTATGGGGTTCTAGGAATTGTGTCCAGTAATAAATTTCCTAACGGAACCATACAAGATTTTTACGGTGAAAAAAATAGACCTACTATGAACCAAAACAAAAACATACATAAAATAAATAGTTGACGGATTATGTTATGCATGTAAGCCTTGAATATTTTTTCTTATTGAAGCCAATCCTTTTCCATCATATGGAATGGACGATGGTACGATAATTGATCAGATCTTGGCCTAAGAAAATCGGTCCTTGTTGACCTAAGTGGGAGGGGCAAAGAAGAAATCAACGGTACCCACTCAAGTTAGGTTCGTTTTAGTTGCAATTTTGTTTGTTAGCCAACCTATCACATGACCACTAGGCCACTTAGTTCATCTCGACTCGATCCCACATTGGCCTAAACAACTAGACCAACTCAATGATAACAAGAGATAATGAGTTTATCTAAATCGTTCTACCAAAGTGATTGAACATACCATGCTAGCTAGTAAGAAAGTGGTAGATCCATAGTCGAACTTAGCCGGCGCTCAATGCTTGCACGGCGTGGCCTGCCTCCGGTGCTCCTAATTAGTTGGCTAGTTGGTGTAGGCGTAGTGCTGGTCGTTGGAAACGTGTTGTGTTTGCTCCAGTTGTTGCCATTGTGTTGTTCTACCTAGCACCTTGTATCTTCTTCCCGCTTTGCTTTGCTTTGCATTCATTTCCTTTGTAATGTGACGCCTCTGTAATCCTGGCTGGTTGATGGCTCTGTTGATTCAAATCCGGGCTAGGTTCGCGCTCTTCTCGGACTCGGCCGGCACCTTTTATCTAAAAAAAACTTAGCCGGAAAGCCCTTACTAGCATTAAAGACAATGTCAAACAACATTCATTTCACACAATATTCCCCAAGCAAAGTTGCATGAATGCATGATGATTCACAGTAGAAAGTTCTACATGAAAGGTTGCCACTTTTATTACCCAACAAGTAAAGGAAATAAGTGAGGTTCTATAGAAAAGACTGCTGCTCTACCCTATACAAGTAAATTCTACAAACATGGCAGGCACCAGCCCCTGTTCGGCTGGTGGTTCCGGTTCCAGCCACCAACCGGAACTAGAGCGCCTCGCTCCTGGCGCAACCCCTTTAGTCCCGATTGGTGTCTAGAACCGGGACTAAAGGCCAGTCTTTAGTCCCGGTTCTAGACGTCAACCGGGATTAAAAAAAAGTGCCTATATATATATAAAATGTTGTCAGTGTCTTAGAATAATCTCATACATAATCAAGATTCATGTGTGTCGATTTATAAAATGGGTGCAATTAACCTCCAAGTTCCTCGTTGCACTGTAATGAAACAAAAGCACCGAAAATTAAACCCATCAAAGATTGACACCCTGAAGAGGATCAGATTTCACCTCTTTGCAAATGGAAATAAATCTAACTGGAAATTGGTACTAACCTTCCCGCAAAAAAAAGGAAATTGGTACTCCCTCTGTAACTAATATAAGAGCGTTTAGATTACTAAAATAATGATCTAAACACTCTTTTATTAGTTTATGGAGGGAGTACTAACCAAGCATTGCTCCGAACAGCATCAAACAAGAAAAATTAAACTACCGTGTATTCAGATAAATAATCAATGTTACTCATGCAATCGGCTGAAGATATAATAGCTGGAGTCTAACTACCTGAGTTTGCTTCTAAAAATTGTGTGGAAAAGAAAACAATTAAAGAAATGTAGTGTTCTCAGCTGTCACCTAGAAGTACATGGGACTGAAATATGGTGATAACATCAGTTCCATGGTTCAATTGGTTATATGGTGTAAGCCTGAAGAAACAATATGGCATTCACATTACTCCGACTAGAATCACGACTAATATCAATATTCATACTCTCCCAACCTGAACTTAAAAAACAGTAACAGAACCAGAACTTCCAAAAGCATTGCATATCTAATACAAATCAGAACATTCAGAAGTCCATGGCTGTACAACCTTATAAACCGTGTATTTTAGTTGAGGGAAGTATCATTAGTTGGCCTAGCTTTGAGTAGCTGCAAATAGAGTTTTTTCCATGAAAATTGATCTTCTTCTACAAGTAATTGACAAAGCATTGTAGAAACTCATGACTCACTTATGTCAAATCGAGCTATTACTAGTGGTGCCAACTAAGCTAGTGATGAAGTGATTCCTGAAATAGGAGTATGCAAGAACAATAACTGAAATAGTTTTCCAACATAAAGCAACTCCCTATTTTTTTCGAGAAAACGCAAAAGAGTTTACGTTTCATTTCATTGAATAGGAAGAGAACAGCAGTACAGGTACAACCTCCCAAGAGGAGGGACACACGCACACACATCATCGTCCTCACCAAACGAGCAGGCGAGGAGGTGCTACCAACTACAGACTGCAACTACGAAAGGTCTAGCCTTGTCCAGCCTCCAACCATGAACGGCGAGGTAACTAGACTCAGAGCCTCAAGGCCGCGTCACAGCCGTTGCCAGGCGCCTCCAAAGAAGACCGCATCTCCAGGGCTGTCCAGGCCAACGTACCTTCCACCCATAAGTGCCTAAGAGACGGCAAATGGATGGCAGGACCCAACCAGGACTAGTGAAGCCATCGTCTTGGACATGCCGGCACTGGCGTACATAGCGCCCCGGACGCCCACGCTCTATGCCGAAGCCCTCATCACAGCATCGCATTACCAGCAAGCCTCGCCGGAAGACCGAGGAGGCCACCATCTCCAGCTGCCGCATCGGGGACTCCAAGTGCGACCCAAACAACGCCTTCAAGAAAGGAATGGCGCTGAGACGCCACCGCTGCCTTGTCCAATGAACTGGACCAAGGGTTTCCCCCGGTGCTCGAGGAGAGGGTCAGTCCGGGCCATGACAGCGCCTCCATGGAGGTTACGGCACCCTCAGTTGTCGCCGTTGTCAGCGCAGGCCATCGCCGCGCAGGGATTTCGCCCCGGCCCAAGACCAGAACCCCAAATACCGTCGCAGCAGAGCAGACAGGAGACGGGGAAGCAGACCGCCGGAGAGGAGCATCAGCACCGAGAGGGAAACCACGTGTCATCACCATCGATGTAGGGAAGCACCGGCCAGTGCAGAGCAGCAGCCGCCAGATGGCTGCCAAACAAGGCCAGCCACCGCAGGGGGTCGCGTCGAGCAGGGGTAGTGGCTCCGTCGCGGGGACCTGCCACCTGCACCTTGCTGCCGCCGACCATGGCCGCTGCCGCGGTGACCCGCAGCCTCCGCCACCTGGATCCGCCGGGGCACAGCCAAGCAGCCGCAGCCGCACCCCCAAAGGGTCGCGCCGCGCCGCCCGCGTGCTCGCCACGCCAGGTCCAGAGGCCCGACCCTCTGGATCTGGGGCCGCCGTTGTGAAACCCTAGGTCCGGAGCATCACGGCTCCGTCAGCCTCGTCGAGCCCCACGCTCGAGGGGGGAGGCAGCCTGGGAGCGAAGTCCCGCCGCCACCGGATCCACCAGGGCTTTGTCCGGCAGGGAGCACCGGCGGCGGCAGGGGAAGGGGGGAGGAGGAGGGGAGGGAGCGCTCGAGGCTGCGTCGCCTCCCGTGTCGCCCGTGGGGAGGGCGACGCGGGGGAGAGGGGGGCGGCTGATCAAAGCAACTCCCTATGAATGTCTTTCAAGAATGAACGTTTTAACTTAATATCTCTAGTTGCAGAAACATTTGAAGTAGATGAAAGAACGATATATGTGCACCGGAATTAAATTGGATTTGGCTTCTGGTCAAGCTGTCGATGCCTACATCATGCTTCCTAGCTCTGAATCTCGATTTCAGAATGGTGAGTTTCCTCTTACATTATTAAATTCGATACAGTAACAGATTCATCTCTTTGTTCTAATCCTCACTTCCATATATATATTTCAAAAGGACACTTCGGCTGACTCCATTACCATTAATAATGAAACAAAAGTAGTTCAACAAAGAATGCAGGGCACCTGAATCTATCCATCAAGATGAATGCGAGAAAACAAATTACTACTAGTCAGACCCAGGCGCCATGCATGAAGGGTCAAAAACAGTGGTTTATAATGTTTGCCTAAAAGCGAAAATACAAAGGTGAACATGGGTGCACGCGCACCCACATGAATAGTAAATTCATAAAAAATACTAGAAAAATTTAAAAAATTCTGAAATTTTGCCGTATGAACCTTAGACGATCATCCTACTCACGTGTGAAGTTTCATGATATATTTATACCTGTGGTATTCTTAATGAAGAAAATACAAATGCGACCATACTATTCATTAAACAGTGTTTTTTAATATAGCTTCGATTACCTTCGATTTTGTCATTTTTGCCAAGATTATCACGGATGTGATTTCTTCGTGAAACTTCATATGCGAGTATACCGGTTGACTATGTATATTAAAAAAATAAATTCAGATTTTTTTGATTTTTGCTAGCATTTTTTTGAATTGGCTATTCATAAAGGGTGCGCGCGCACCCATGTTCACCAAATCCGCGTCCGCCTAAAAGAAACTACTAGACAGGAGACTTGAATCTACGGTATGTGTTTATAATGTTCGCCAAATTTTTTTACTGCCCATCAGGCATGATCAATGCATATACTTGACCAGTTGCTACTTAAAACACCAAAACTTGATATTATTTTTATTTGCGTGAAACTTAAATCACAATCTGAATATTAAACTTGTAATTTGGCTATGCCCAAAACAATTAAAGTTGGTGTGAAACAAAAACTGAATACAGAAATCTTGGCTTCAGCGTTGGGGACGTGACTTACCCATATTCAGCAAACTCAACTTTTTAATAAATCTAACTAAATTCGAGCAGACGCAATGAGATGGTAAATGGACACAGGACACATGGTTATGTGACTTGATGGAGGACGATACTGAAGAGCTCCGGTAGTTGGGGATCGTCGTGATGGGAGGAGATGTGCCCCGCATCAAGATGAAAAAAACGCGGAGCGCTACATCAACCAACATGAGCAATAAGTATTTAGCGATAAGAGATTTTTAGAAAATATTCAAGACATACCCATTTTCGTTGTACAGCCATAGGCCCAAAAATTTATGAGGCTGAAACACAGCAGATCACTACACACAACAATCAAACTACATCGTATACTTTTTCTTCTGAAGATGTGGTATTTGTCACAAATGCTTCCCTATGCCCTATATGGATTTGGAGACTGATTTTTTCCCCATGTTTCAATAAGAAAAGGAAGTAGATAATTTGAGATATACCTTACCTAGGTGTGCAAATCTGGAACAAATACGAACGCAGACTTGAAGCTCGTAGCACATCAGGGGCGGAGGTCCAGTCAAATGGATGGATTGAAGGACTGGAGGACCCCAGGCGTTGCTACAGGAGCGGAATCCCAAATGGGGGCTGCTCGCCCAGATGAGTTGCTCCCACCGCGGCCTCCTCGCGTGGCTTCCTTCAGCGGCCACGATGCCCGGGCGTGCACAACCGCCGCGGCGACTAATAGTGCGGGACATGGCGGACACGTCGTGATGCCTCCTCGCCGGCCGCTGACTGGTCCGTCGAGCCACCGTACTGCCGCCACGACCACGACACCGACAGCCCTATAGACAAGCCGCTCCCCGCGCCACCGAGGACTTGCCGTCAAGCCCATCCGCCGCTCATGGCAGCCGCATGATATTCGCCGTCGAGAGTGGAACTCGAAACCGCTCTCAATCGATTAGAATAGGACGGGATCCCCAACCTGTGATGTGAAAAGGTAAAACTACAGGTTGATTCGCGGTTGAGAGCGGTTTAAGAAAAGGTAAAACTACCTCGGCGCCTATAGATTTTTACACCGGTGGAATTATTGCTTGGTTGAGTCCAACCATGTGGCTCGGTCAATCGACCAGGGTGAGGAATAAGTTTATAAACCATTCTCGAGCTCTCTCAGCTAGCGAGGTGGTACTAAACTTTTGACGCGGGGCAGCACAAGGCCTTTGGTCCCGGTTGGTGGCACCAACCGAGATTAAAGTGGTGCATTGGTCACGGTTCGTGGCACCAACCGAGACCAATGCTTCCCTTTAGTCCCGGTTGGTGCCACCAATCGGGACCAAATGCCTCTGCTTCCCGCCCTTTGGCTGCTGAAAAGAGACCTTTGCTCTCGGTTGGTGGCACCAACCAGGACTAAAGGGGGGCATTAGTCCCGGTTGGTGCCATCAACCGGGACTAAAGACTTTGCTATATAAGATGACACTTAGGAAATTTTCACTTCTCATCTCGCAGTTGCCCCCGACGACGCCGGCGACATCGACGCCGCCAGACTGCTCCGACGCCACCCGCCGCCCTCGCCGTCGCCGTCGCCCACCATCGCCGTCGCCCACCGTCGCCGTCGCCCGCGCCTCGCCATCGCCATCGCCCGCGCCCT
>NC_041384.1:42142830-42154825 GCF_002162155.2 Triticum dicoccoides | reverse complement strand
CCCCTGCCCTGAGCGCGTGCCCCCTGCCCCGTCGACATCATCGCCGTCGCCATCCTCGTCGCCGACCCCGCGCCCCTGCCCCTCCTCACCTTGGTCTAGCCGGCGCCCTCCCGGTCCTTGTTTTTTCATATATATGATGATATATATGCTTGTTTTTTTCATGTATATGTTTTTTTTTCTTATATATGATGATGTATATGCTTGTTATCATAATTGTTTTTGTTCATATATATGATGATATTTATATAGAATATGATGTTTTTTTTGTTCATAGATGATCATATATATGATGTATGCATGGATGTGGATGAAATGAGATGAGATGAGATGTGTTTTGTGTTGGAGAAGAAAACATTTTTTTCCATGTATATATGCAAAAGTTACATTTTTAGAAAATTTTTATATATCTAGCTAGGAAAGTAAGAAGAAGAAAAAGAATGAGAGGAAAAAGAAAAATAAGAAGAGGATGAAAGGAGAAGAAGAGGAGAGGAAGAAGAGGAGAAATAAATAAAAAGAAGAAAAAAGAAGAAAAAAAGAGGAGAAGAAGAAAGGAATAGAGGAGAAGAAGAGAAAATAGATAGAGATTCTTTTTTCTTCAATCTTCTCCTCTATTAATATCTTCTTCTCCTCTTTTTATTTCTTCTTCGTCTTCTTATTTTTTATCGGATATGTCGTTGTCGATATACCCCTTGTCCCGGTAACTTCAACACGAGGGGGAGGGGGCGACCTACCCCCTCCTCGATAATATTATTTTCTCATGTATGTATGCAAAGGTTACATTTTTAGAAAAGTTTTATATATCTAGCTAGGAAAGGAAGAAGAAAAAGAATTAGAGGAAAAAAGAAAATAAGAAGAGGAAGAAAGGAGAAGAAGAGGAGAGGAAGAAGAGGAGAAATAAATAAGAAGAAAAAAGAAGAGGAGAAGAAGAAAGGAATAGAGAAGAAGAAGAGAAAATAGAATAGAATAGAGAATAGAGGAGAAGAAGAGAAAATAGAATAGTCTATTCTATTTTCTCTTCTTCTTCTCTATTCCTTTCTTCTTCTCCTCTTTTTTTTCTTCTTTTTTCTTCTTCAATCTTCTCCTCTATTAATATCTTCTTCTCCTCTTTTTATTTCTCCTCCGGAAAGGGAAATCCGTCGCCATCATCATCATCAACCTTCCTCCATCACCAATTTCATGATGCTCACCGCCGTACGTGAGTAATTCCATCGTAGGCTTGCTGGACGGTGATGGGTTGGATGGGATTTATCATGTAATCGAGTTAGTTTTGCTAGGGTTTGATCCCTAGTATCCACTATGTTCTGAGATTGATGTTGCTATGCCTTTGCTATGCTTAATGCTTGTCACTAGGGCCCGAGTGCCATGATTTCAGATCTGAACCTATTATGTTTTCATCAATATATGAGAGTTCTTGATCCTATATTGCAAGTCTATAGTCACCTACTATGTGTTATCATCCGGCACCCCAAAGTGACAATAATCGGGACCAGTCCGGGTGATGACCGTAGTTTGAGGAGTTCATGTATTCACTATGTGTTAATGTTTTGGTCCGGTACTCTATTAAAAGGAGGCCTTAATATCCCTTAGTTTCCAATAGGACCCCGCTGCCACGGGAGGATAGGACAAAAGATGTCATGCAAGTTCTTTTCCATAAGCACGTATGACTATATTCCGAATACATGCCTACATTACATTGATGAACTGGAGCTAGTTCTGTGTCACCCTAGGTTATAACTGTTACATGATCGACAGCATCCGGCATAATTCTCTATCACCGATCCAATGCCTACGAGCTTTCTCTATATTGTTCTTCGCTTATTTACTTTTCCGTTGCTACTGTTACTATCACTACAAAACCCCAAAATATTACTTTTGCTACCGTTACCACTACTATCATATTACTTTGCTACTAAACACTTTGCTGCAGATATTAAGTTTCCAGGTGTGGTTGAATTGACAACTCAGCTGCTAATACTTGAGAATACTCTTTGGCTCCCCTTGTGTCGAATCAATAAATTTGGGTTGAATACTCTACCCTCGAAAACTGTTGCGATCCCCTATACTTGTGGGTTATCAAGAACATTTTCTGGCGCCGTTGTCGGGGAGCATAGCTCTATTTTTTGAGTCACTTATGATTTATATCTGCTTATCATTCTGAAGAACTTGAAAGATCAAATAACCAAGATTTTTCCCTCAACTATGAGGGGAGGTAAGGAACTGCCATCTAGCTCTGCACTTGATTCACCTTTTGTTTTGAGTAACCTTGCGACACCTAAATCTGCTTCTGCTATTAATTCCGATATGTCACATGTTATTGATGATGCCACTTCTTCTATGCATGATACTTTTTTTTTCGAAAAGGGGGGTGATGAAGCTATGTACCTAGGGTAGGGTCATGGACCTGTCCAGCATACCCTCCCCGAGGACATCTTTACAAAGAATCAGAAGTAGTCGAAGAGAAAATATCATCCACTCGACCATGAAGATGTGCTCACTCGACTTCCTTGAAGACACTCGACCACCTTGAAGACACTCGACCACCAGAAGACGAGAAGCCCTCCACTCTGCAATGGTCGCGACTTAAACCATAGCATTATGGGCATTTATAACACTTTATTGTAGACGTTACCAGTAACGCCCCACCTTTATGAACATTGAACCCTGTGTAACAAAGGGGAGCTGGGGTCCTGGCGCACTCTATATAAGCCACCCCTCCTCTGGGACAGGGGTTCACACTTTTGTAAACACACACACACACACACACACACACGTATAATCCAGTCGACCGCCTCAGGGCACCGAGACGTAGGGCTGTTACTTCCTCCGAGAAGGGCCTGAACTCGTAAAACTCGTGTGTACAACTACTCCATAGCTAGGATCTTCCCTCCTCATACCTACCCCCATTCTACTGTCAGTCTTAGATCCACGACAGTTGGCGCCCACCATGGGGCAGGTGTCTTAGCGACTTATTGGAGAAGTTGCAATTTTTCCGATCCCCATCATCATGGTTCCAGGCGGAGGTTTGGCTGGGGGCCGTGAGATCCGTCTCGGCGCGCTCGTGTTTGTCGCCGACGACTCCGCTTGGCTTCAGGAGGCACCACTCGACGTTGATGCGCTCCCCGTCCGCGGGGCGACGCACTTTCACGCGTGCGTCCGCGATGTCCTCCTGTGGCAACCGTCGACCCAGTACCAGTCGACTCCTATGGCTTTCCCCCTCCCTGCGACACGCCGGAACAAGCGCACCGGCCGGTCGAGGGTTCAACGGTGGGTGAAGCATGCAGTGGCCTGCCAGTCGGCCACCCCTCAAGTCGCAGCGCTCGAGCCCGACGAGTCTCTCTACGGCCTGTTCGATCTGTCGACTGGCTCCGTAGAGACTGCATCCGAGTGCGGCAGCAATGACTCGGCAGCGGAAGTCCTGATGGTCAATGGACCACGTGGTCCTCCTGGCTTTGATCGTGAAGACGGAGGTGACGGGTACGGCGATCCGTCGCGCGTTCACGAGGAGTACCGTCCCGAGCCTCTCTCCTCACAGCAGAGAGAAGAACTTCGTCGCCGAAACATGGATGCCCTGCATACTTCTATAGTTGGAGAAACGCCCGAGGCCCAGGCCTTGGAATAGGCTTGCTTGGCCAATCTGGCTGAGCGCACTCGGTTGGAGAACCTACAGCGCGCACTCGACGATCGCGCTCGTCAACGTGCTCCTGAGTCCAGATGCCAACTTTTTCCACCTCCGGCTCAGGTATACCGAACACCGATCCAAAACCTAGCAGCTGCGGCCCAGATAGCAGAGTCGATTCAACCTTCCCAGTCAGAAGCTGGCCGAGGTCTGGCGCAGATCAGGGCCTTGCTCCGGGCAGCAGGAGAGCAGAATACGGCCGTGTCTCAGTCGCCGGATAGGATCCATAGCAGATCTGTGGTCGCAGATACGGTCCAGTCAGCCCATAGCCCGAGATCGCCCCCGAGGCGTGAGGGACGTGGAGAGCGGCGTGATCAGTACAGAAACCAGGAGTAGTATGATCGTCGAGCCGACCGCGATGGTCGCCGTCGAGTGCCCACGCCTCCTCCAAGGAGTGGGTCGTACGTGCCGTGGCCACATGAAGACATGCGTCCTAACAACGTCGGAAGAGGTATTCCAGTCGACCCCAGGGAGCCAGGATTTGATGCGAGATCTATTCTTGTATAAGGCTTGGTCAACAGAAACAGAGCTCACCGAGATGGCCATGACAGAGGCCCGCAAACCAGCAACAGGGTGCATGTCTCTGGCCCAGAGTGCTTCAGCAGAGCTATCAGAGCTGTAGTGATTCCCCCCAACTTCAGGTTGGCGACTGGAGTCAGTAAGTTCACCGGAGAGTCCAAGCCTGACACCTGGCTCAAAGACTACCGAGTGGCTGTCCAGATTGGTGGCGGCAATGATGAGGTGGCCATGAAACACCTTCCTCTGATGTTGGAGGGCTCGGCTAGGGCGTGGCTGAATCAGTTGGCGCCTAGCAGCATCTATACTTGGGAAGATCTCGCCCGAGTGTTTGTCAGAACGTTTGAGGGTACTTGCAAGCGGCCAATAGGTTTGACAGAATTACAGTGTTGCGTCCAGAAACCGAATGAAACTTTGAGAGATTATATCCAGAGGTGGATCACCCTGCACCACATGGTGGAAGATGTGTCTGATCATCAGGCAATTTATGCTTTCAAGGAAGGCGCCAGGTACCGAGAGTTGAATCTGAAATTCGGTCGGACAAGAAACATGACTTTGACTCGGATGATGGAAATCGCCACCAAGTATGCCAATGGTGAAGAGGAGGAGCGATTGCGGAGCGGCAAGCACAAAGCAGTCGCCCACGAAGCCGGAGGAGGAAACTCCAGTCGGAAACAAAAACGCAAGGCCGAACCAGCTGCTCCGGGTGAGGCCTTGGCTGTGGTTCAAGGAAAGTTCAAGGGGAAGCCCAAAGGGCCGTGGAACCCCAAGAAAGTAAAAGATCAAGATGGAAATGATGTGTTGGATCTGCCGTGCCATATCCACACCAAAAAAGACGAAGAAGGTAATTTCATTTACCCGAAGCATACCACTCGAAAGTGTCGACTCCTGATCCAGCAGTTCCGAGAGAAACAGCCCAAGGAAAAGGAGAAGGAGGCAGACAAGGCTGAGAGTGAAGGGGAAGATGATGATGGTTATCCTCACGTGAATTCCACTCTGATGATTTTTGCTGATGTTGAAAACAAGAGTCGATTGAAAGTCATCAACAGAGAAGTGAACATGGTTGCTCCGGTGACACCCAATTACTTGAAATGGTCGTAGACTGCCATTACGTTCGACCAGTCTAATCACCCAGCGCACATCGCCACCCGAGGGAGCCCTGGATCAGGGGGTGTTCGGGTAGCCGGACTATACCTTCAGCCGGACTCCTGGACTATGAAGATACAAGATTGAAGACTGAAGACTTCGTCCCGTGTCCGGATGGGACTTTCCTTGGCGTGGAAGGCAAGCTTGGCGATGCGGATATTCAAGATGTCCTACCATTGTAACCGACTTTATGTAACCCTAACCCTATCCGGTGTCTATATAAACCGGAGGGTTGTAGTCCGTAGGCAATCAACTCTATATACAACAATCATACCATAGGCTAGCTTCTAGGGTTTAGCCTCCTTGATCTCGTGGTAGATCTACTCTTGTACTACCCATATCATCAATATTAATCAAGCAGGAGTAGGGTATTACCTCCATCGAGAGGGCCCGAACCTGGGTAAAAAACATCGTGTCCCTTGTCTCCTGTTACCATCCAGCCTTGACGCACAATTCGGGACCCCCTACCCGAGATCCGCCGGTTTTGACACCGACACCACCCCTGGGAGGCAAGCGCTGGTGGTCGACCCGGTGGTTGAAGGCACTCGACTGACAAAGGTCCTGATGGACGGTGGCAGTGGCCTGAACATTCTGTACGCAGAAACGTTGAAAGGAATGGGCATTTCGATGTCCAAACTCAGTGAAAGCCACATGAGTTTCCATGGGGTCATCCCAGGCAAGAAGGCTGCGTCCCTCGGTCAGATTGCACTCGACATGGTTTTCGGTGATGCCAAAAATTACCGCAAAGAAAAGTTGACGTTTGAAGTTGTGGATTTTCAGAGTGCGTATCATGCAATTCTGGGCAGGCCAGCTTAAGCACGATTCATGGCTCGACCTTGTTACGTGTACCTCAAACTGAAGATGTCTGATCCCAGAGGAGTGATCACTATCTCTGGTAATTGGAAAAAGGCGGAAGAGTGTTTTCAGAAGGGCTCAAAGATCGCCGATGCCCAGATGGCCGTGGCAGAATTGCAAGAATACCAGAAAAATGCAGACCCAAGTGACTTGTTGCGAGCCAAGAAGCCAGCCACGGATTCACCATTCCAGTCGTCTGGCGAGACGAAGTCTGTTCACATTCACCCGACGGACCCCAATGCAGCTCCGACCCACATTTCGACCATACTCGACTCCAAATAGGAAGAAGCGCTCATCCAGTTCCTCCGTGAGAACTGGGACATCTTTGCATGGAAGCCTTCTGACATGCCAGGTGTTCCCAAGGGACTGGCTGAGCATCGTTTGCGAGTCGACCCGAAAGTGAAACCAGTCAAAGAGCATCTTCAACGGTCCACCATCCAGAAAAGAAAAACAATCGACGAAGAGGTGGCTCGGCTTTTGGCAGCTGAGTTTATCCGAGAGATTTACCACTCCGAGTGGTTAGCCAATGTTGTCATGGTCCCAAAGAAAGATGACTCACTCCGCATGTGCATCGATTTCAAGCATATCAATCGGGCCTGCCCGAAAGATCACTTCCCTCTCCCTCGCATCGATCTGATAGTCGACTCGACTGCTGGGTGCGAGCGTTTGTCCTTTTTGGATGCCTACTCCGGGTACCACCAGATCCGTCTGTACGGACCCGATGAAATAAAGACAACTTTTATCACCCCGTTCGGGTGCTTCTGTTATGTCACAATGCCATTCGGCTTGAAGAATGCCGGAGCCACATTTATGCGAATGATTCAGAAGTGCCTGCTCAGTCAGATCAGTCGGAATGTGGAAGCATACATGGATGACATTGTGGTCAAGTCACGTAAAGGTTCTGACCTGCTGACCGACCTCGCCGAAACCTTTGCCAACCTCAGAAGGTATGATATCAAGCTCAATCCATCAAAGTGCATGTTTGGAGTTCCAGGCGGAAAGTTACTCGGTTTTCTTGTTTCCGAACGAGGAATCGATGCTAACCCAGAGAAAGTAGGCGCTATACTTTGGATGAAACGCCCTGTGCATGTGCATGATGTCCAGAAGCTTACTGGTTGCTTGGCCGCCCTAAGTCGATTCATTTCTCGCCTCGGTGAAAAGGCCCTGCCTCTTTACCGACTGATGAAGAAATCAGATGCGTTCGAGTGGACTCCAGAAGCTGATACATCATCTGCAGAGCTAAAAGCCCCGCTTTCCACCCAGCCGGTGCTTGCTGCTCCAATCAGCAAAGAGCCTCTTTTGCTTTATATAGCAGCCACTGGACAAGTCGTCAGTATAGTACTTATGGTCGAGCGGGAAGAAGAAGGAAAAGCGTACAAAGTTCAATGCCCAGTTTATTATATTTCTGAAGTCCTGATCCCGTCAAAGCAGAGATATCCTCACTATCAGAAGCTTGTCTATGGAATTTACATGACCACGAAGAAGGTTGCACACTACTTCTCAGATCACTCTGTTACAGTCGTCAGCAACGCTCCATTGTCAGAGATTCTGCACAACAGGGATGCAACTGGTCGAGTGGCAAAATGGGCGATTGAACTTTGTACGCTTTTCTTTCTTCTTCCCGCTCGACCGTAAGTACTATACTGACGACTTGTCCAGTGGCTGCTATATAAAGCAAAAGAGGCTCTTTGCTGATTGGAGCAGCAAGCACTGGCTGGGTGGAAAGCAGGGCTTTTAGCTCTGCAAATGCTGTATCAGCTTCTGGAGTCCACTCGAACGCATCTGATTTCTTCATCAGTCGGTAAAGAGGTAGGGCCTTTTAACCAAGGCGAGAAATGAATCGACTTAAGGCGGCCAAGCAACCAGTAAGCTTCTGGACATCATGCACACGCACAGGGCGTTTCATCTGAAGTATAGCGCCTACTTTCTCTGGGTTAGCATCGATTCCTCATTCGGAAACAAGAAAACCGAGTAACTTTCCGTCTGGAACTCCAAACGTGCACTTTGATGGATTGAGCTTGATATCATACCTTCTGAGGTTGGCAAAGGTTTCGGCGAGGTCGGTCAGCAGGTTAGAACCTTTACGTGACTTGGCCACAATGTCATCCATGTATGCTTCCACATTCCGACTGATCTGAGTGAGCAGGCACTTCTGAATCATTCACATAAATGTGGCTCCAGCGTTCTTCAAGCCGAATGGCATTGTGACATAACAGAAGCACCCAAACGGGGTGATAAAAGCTGTCTTTATTTCATCGGGTCCGTACAGACGGATCTGGTGGTACCCGGAGTAGGAACACCCAGTGCGTGCACTTGGCGTGCCCCCACCGGTTCTGATCCCACTCGCCCGACCCACCGGAGTCGAGTGCAAGGAGTAAAAGAGAGAGAGAGAAAGAACAATTGCGCCGTCAAGAAAAGAAGAACTCAAACCGCGGTTTTCTTGATAGCGCAATTGTTTTTTCTCTCTCTCTTTTTTACTCCTTGCACTCGACTCTGGCGGGCCGGGCGAGTGGGATCAGAACCGGTGGGGGCACGCCAAGTGCACCCACTGGGTGTAGTCCCCGAGACCGCGGTCGACTGCTGGCAGTCGACTGGGGTCTAAACAACTTGTTGTCCACTTCTTTAGGTTTTATTCATTCGGAAATGAACTGCTTTCGAACCTATCGATTGACCTGTCTCTTGCCTCCTGCAGAAGTTTTGTAATCTTATCTCCAAGTTTGCCGAACTCGAAGAGAAGCAGAGGCAACTCAACTTGGACTTGGAATTGGCTCAGCAAAATCTAAAAAAAGCTCAAGACGAGGCCGCTGGTATGGAAGGTAACTGATTGCCGACTGAATTTCAATATATCTCTTTGATCTCTTTTTTGATTCGATTATTTCTTTTGCAGAGAAAATGAAGTTGGCTCTGGACAAGGACTCGGACCTCGCCGCCGTGCAAAAAGCAGCCCAAGACAATACCGCTCTCGCAGAGAATAAGCTTGCTTCAGTCGGAACGCTTGAAGGAGAGGTGACTAGACTAACATCTTGTCTTAATGAAGCTAACCGCGAAGTGACCAGCCTGAAGAAGGATAATGTCGCCCTGAACGAAAAGTTGGAGTCTGCGATCCGCAAGAGGAACGACACAGAAGCTTATCTAAGGACCCTCGCCAAGAAGCTTTATCTCGTGCTGGGAGGTATTTCTTCTAATCCGACTGTGTTGATCTTTGCCATCGGATTTTGCTTGGTTGATTGAACTGACTCTTGGCTGCAGAACTTTGTCAAGACTTTGACGAAGAAACTGGGAGGGTCGAGATGGGTCTGGACCCTATCGCTTCCCCGGTCTGCGATGAAACTGCGATGAACGTGCTCCGACTGGAGTCCCGTATCGCCAGCGCCACAAGCTACCTCACACGCCTGAAGGAGGTTGTCTCTCGAATCGACTCGACGCTTTGGTCGGAGGCGACGCTTCAGAATGATCTGGAATCTCTGATGACTCAACTGAACGAGCTCCCTGACCGAGTGCAAGAATGGAAGAAATCCTCCGCCCGGTGTGGTGCTGACGTGGCGCTGTCCTTGGTGCGAGTCCATTGCATGCAGGTTCGTGAAGACAAGCTGGCTGCGATCAAAGTCGCTAACACCAAAAAGCATGACTTCTAGTCCTTCATGGAGACTTTCATTGTTGCCGCCACTCGGATCGCTGATGGGATCGATCTGGACTCATTCGTGGAGCCTGCCAGTCCTCGTCCGGCTGAGTGAATAATCTTATGAAACTTGGATACGCTTTAAATTTGCCTCGGAATGCCGAGTGGTTTCTGTAACCGTTAAACTCCTTCAGGCTTGGTGCCCGAGTACTTTTGATTCGCTGCTTGGAACCTTTTAGTATTTATCTGAATTTGGTTTATCTCCGTATATGCTTGTGTTTGCCTTCGGATGGACTTTGCTTGCTGCACCTCTTCGTCCTTGCAGATAGGGATGCACTACTAGGAAAAGGCCTACTAATGGCGCACTACTGCTGCGCCATTAGTATCATGCCACTAGTATTTTTTACTAATGGCGCACCACTGGTGCGCCATTAGTATACCAGATACTAATGGCGCACCAGTAGTGCGCCATTAGTATACCACATAGAAGTGCGCCATTAGTAATAATTTTTTTTCATTTTTTTTAAAAATTCAATTTTTTTTATTTTTTTTAAAAAAAATTCAATTTTTTTATTTTTTTCTTAATCTTGGGTCACTATGGCTTAATCTCGAGTCAATATGCTTAATCTCAGGTCAAATCACACTTTGTGGTCAAACTTCATAGTTCTATCCAACCCCAACACCACCTCACTTCACATGCACTTGTTGATATATCTATCATATCAATCCTATTAAACCTTGCTGATGTCTAGGACTTTGTTCATGTTCATGAGTATGATGAAATTTTGAAAAAATATTTCAAACTTCCCGATCATATTACGTATCATATTTTGAAAAATAATTCAATTTTTTTTTCAAAACCAATTTTTTTCTGTTACTAGTGGCGCACCTAGCATACGGTGCGCCACTAGTAAGTTTGAATTTTTTTGCCTCCGGATCTTAGAAGCCCCGTAACTTTTTTCTGTTAGGTTTTTGGGGATTTTGAAAATGTTTAACAGGGTTCCCCATGTTAAATTCGGATGTAACTTTTCGAGTAGATGATTTTTCATATAAAAAACTTTTTCATCCGAGTTCGTACGCAAAAGTTATGCCCATTTTACAAATTCTCGAGAGATTTCGCAAATAAAGTCGAAATTCATATTTGTAAATTTTCACAACAACTAGACCACATATCACATGGGAAACTTATTTTCTTTTATTTTTTTGACATTTCCATCATTTATTTTTAATTTTTTTAAACTGAAAAGGCGATCCAGGGGGGTGCATTCCGTGGAAGTGTTGGCCAAGTTACTAATGGCGCACTGTGGGAGTGGTGCGCGATGCGCACCATGGGAGTAATGGCGCACCACTCCCACAGTGCGCCATTAGTAGTTTTGAAAAAAAATTTAAATTTTTTTTTACTAAATTTTTACTAATGGCGCACCGTGGGAGTGGTGCGCCATTACTAGTTGAACTAGTAATGGCACACCGCTCCCACGATGCGCCATTAGTAGTTTTGAATTTTTTTTAAAAAAATTGTTACTAATGGCGCACCGTGGATGTGGTGCGCCATTAGTATTTGGACACTAATGGCGCACCAACACATGGTGCGCCATTAGTATATACTAATGGCGCACCACATGTCTGGTGCGCCATTAGTGTCATTTCCATCTATAGCCCTTTTCCTAGTAGTGATGGAGCGGACGTTGTATTTGTGCCGCAGCTCCGAAGGACAAGGTGGCAGTCGACCTGCACCTCGTCGTCCTTGTGGATAGGGATGGAGCGGACGTTGTATTAGTGCCGCAGCTCCGAAGAAGAAGGTTGCAGTCGAACTGCACCTCGTCGTCCTTGCGGATAGGGATGGGTCTCAAACTTAGGCGAGTACTGGACTGCAGCTAAGCCCCCGAGTGGGAGGATTGCTCTCCACTCGGTAGGATTTTTCCAAACTTAGGCGAGTGCTGGACTGCTGTTAAGCCTCTTAGTGAGAGAACTTAGGCGAGTGCTCGACTGCAGCTAAGCCCCCGAGTGGGCGGACTGCTCTCCACTCGGTAGGATTTTTTCAAACTTAGGTGAGTGCTGGACTGCCATTAAGCCTCTTAGTGAGAGAACTTAGGCGAGTGCTCAACTACAGCTAAGGCCCCGAGTGGGAGGACTGCTCTCCACTCGGTGGGATTTTTTTCAAAATAGGCGAGTGCTGGACTGCC